>NW_026251797.1:0-133564 GCF_025024155.1 Gamsiella multidivaricata
AACAATCTCCTTGCGTCCGGTGGGATGCTCCTCTGAGACAGCGACGGGAATAGAGGCGACACAGTCTGTGAAGGTGCCGCCTCGGTCGATACAGACACGAATACTGTTCTTGCCTTCTGTTTTTAGCATTTTTTCTCTATGTGGTGCGTTTCTATGGGATGGAATGAGAATATGAATGAGGGCACAGGGAGTGGGATGGGGAAGCAAGGAATGAGCGAAGGATAAATGCGTGCGAAAAGAAGGGATCATTTTAAGTCACATCTCAGTGATCATTCGTGGGAAGACCAGGGAAATCTGCACGGACTTCCACAGTGCGGACAGGCACTGGTACATATATGGGTTCGTCTCCATGTTGATTGATACAATTAAACACCCTGACTCCGAGTCGTTGCTTGCGTTGCAAGGAAGACGCGACCTCCGACTGCGCGGAAACAAAGACACGATCCTAAGCGAGGAGAGTTGAACATCGTCGGGCCAGATGGGTGCCCAAGGATGTCGCTATAGATGATGCCATAGCAAGACTGTTGACGGCGATTAGAGTGCTCCTGTTGCCTCTGCGTGTTGGGTGTGAGTGAAGTGTGACAATGGGAACACTGGGTTCAAATTTGGTGGCGATATCCCAGAACGCGCAAGGTTCAATAATAGGCAAAGACGCCCTGCCCCTTGGAAAGGAAAAAAATTCTCTGTACGTTTATTCAGGACGACGCGCGCTCCACCTTCCTGTAAAGATCGCCTCACAACATCCATCCTACACGATCAATTCTGCGCCCATCAACTATTCGCCGTCGACCCGACTACGAGCCGATAACAAATAAATACAGTCTGGAGAGGACCCGCATAGCTCTGCCCACGGAACAGTGGAATGTCCTGGAATGATTTCCTGCCCGAGCTGGCAGTCAAGCATGAGGTCCTCGAGTCCCTCTATGCTGACATTGGAACCCCAAACGATGAGAAAGTAAAGCAATGTCAGTCGCTCTTCGACAATCTCATGACCGTCGTCAGCCAGCATATCGAAACCGTTGAGCGGGAAAGGACTCGTCGTGTTCAGGAGTGCGAACAAATGATGGACGATATCAGGCGCATGACTGGACTCGTCGGACAAGGCGAAGAGGGGATCACAAAGCTGGCCGAAACATTGCATGGTATGGCTCTATGGGATCGACACTCACTACTTAGAGAGGAGTATGCATACATATTTGAGGTGAGTTCTGCTTCCACGTCGCACCACTTGTTATGATCTTTTGAGCGTTTCAGACGCCACTTGATGGCGGTGTCAGCTAATGTAGGAAAATGTCGCTCCGCCATAGCATTACAATCAAAAGCTGGAAGAAATTAGGGCACTCCATCGGGAACTATCGGGATACGCAACTGTTCTTGGACCAACGTACGTTCAGCCTGGGCCTTATCCAGAGGAAGGTGCGGCGGTGACCTTTGACGTTATCCAACAGTTCTCGGACAACATTGACGCATGTCAAAGGGAGCAGGTAGGATGTCTTTACCTGGCCTCCTAACTTCATATGGATGCTATATCAGGATAATTCAGACTAACGCATGTTACCTGTCTGCTCTTTATAATTTTAGAAGCGGCGCATTGGGGTCGTCGAGAGTGCGATCGTTACCATAAAACACCTCTGGAATGAACTTGGACTGACAGCACAGGATGGATTCGAGCGAGAGATTATCGATTCTGATCAAGGAGATATTCCTATCTCAGACGACGCTATGAGACGGCTGGAAATGAAACAAGCTATGGTAATGCAGATGGAATTGCAATATCGATCGCTCGTGCACACTGATGATATGCATACTGATCTTCTACCCTATCCATATCATAGTTGGAAGACGAACGATCCAAACGGGAAACTCTTGTTAAGGATCATATGTCAACGATCACCTCTCTTTGGGACAAACTGAGGATCGAAGAAGATGAACGCGAGGAGTTTCTCACTGCTCATGTCGGGCTGACTATGGATGTGATCCGAGGCGTAAGTGGTACTTGAAGCCTGTGGACATTGTGCTCATTAGTCTCATCAGGTCGTAGCCATCATTAATGATCTGTTCTATATTTCGTTGCTTAGTACAAGGCGGAGATGAGCAGGTTGGAGAAACTGAAGAGTCAAAAGTTAGAGGATTTTATTATGGAGGAAAGAGATGCTCTAGATGAGCTATGGGACAAATTGTATTACTCATCGGATCAACGCCAGGATTTTTCACCGTTCTTTGACGAGGATTTCACGGATGAAAATCTCGCGCTCCATGAGGCCGAGGTTGCACGCCTAAAGCAGGAGGTCCAGGATAATGAGCATATATTGCACGCAATTGAGCAGTATAGGGCAATGCTGGACGATATCAGGAACTTCGAGATCAGCTCTATGGATGCACAGCGACTCTTCCATCGTGATCCCGGTCGCCTACTCCGTGAAGAAAAGTTCCGCAATCGGATAGCCCGAGAATTCCCCAAGGTCGAATCAGAGTTAGAAAATGCGTTATACGAGTGGCAGCAGAACAAAGGACGACCTTTCTTAGTGTATGGCGAGGAGTACATCAACACCATGAAGCAGCACGCACAAGAGGCACGAGAAGGCAAAGAGAATGAGAGACTCTGGAGGGTAAGGCGTCCAAGACCTTGACTTGTCGCATTCAATACGTGGTCGAGGAGAAGCTATTCTAATTTGCGTTTTATTCAAATATCTGAACATACAGGAACAACGGAAGCAATTGATGTTGCAGAGGGATCTGCGGTATGGCTCTAAGAACCCAAAGAAGGTCGCACCGCAATCGCCTCACCCACGGCATATTTCTACAAGCCTTATTCCTTCAATTGATCCACCTGCTACCAGCGTATCGCTCCCACAGACCCCCACCTCTAAACGGATCGGGATACCAACAAGTCGGCCAGGAACCCCCAGTTCACAACACACTAGGACTATATCGTCGTTCATCTCAGCCATGCCAACTACACCCACGAGAGCACGCTCACAAACACACCAGACAGGTTTAACCTCGGCTATAGGGTCGATCCCATTCCCCTATTCACCTCGGAGCCATCAGGCGCAACGACATTATGCACAAGATGTCAAATATTATTCTAGGAGCGAATCCCCAGCAACAATGTTTTCCTTGACAAAACCTCCCTCAACCCCTACCTCCAAGAACAACGGCATGCGCAGCTCTGGGCCTGCAGCGATGTCGACAACCAGAGAACAAGTCAGACGGAGCAATTCTGTAATCTCAGTTTCATCCGCCACAACTGAAACCCAGGCAGAGCCCTCGACGCCAACGCGGCCTCGAATCAACCACCCTATCAGTTTCGATCTCACTCGATCCTCTATTCAAGAAGAAGACGAAGTGCTGCTTTTATCGCCACGACGACTCAAGAGGACTGCAGCTGATCTCTCCTCACCGTCGCATACACCATCTGGATCGACAAGAATTCGCCGTCAGGATCACAGGAGGAAGTCAAGAAGCCTCTCGCCTCAGGCAGAGATTTCCTCCGCAAAGAGTCGACTTCAAACAATGGAGTCTCCATTTGTGTTGAAGACTGCAGACAGACTGGGCCCCGCACAGCTAGCCGCAAAGGGGGCAGAGCAAGGAAATCGGTTCCTGAAACAGCTTCTAAGAGCAGCAGATGAGCAAGACGATGATATTGATGACGAAATGATGGGCATCGAGGACGATAGCATAGAAGAGGAGGACAGCGTTATTGAACTCGATCGATCTGAGGCTGAAAAGATCTTTTCGACTCCACGGAGGGCCGTGGAGGTCGTGGAGGTTCAGGATGGCCAGGATTATGAAAGTGATGGCTGGGAGACTGACAACGACGAATCGCCACGGTCAAGGAAACAATCAAAGGTCAATGCTCCAGAAGCATCATCGAGCGCCCTACAAACGCAGCATGAAGCGAGTAGAGATTCGTGGAACAGTGATGGCGAGGCTTGTCGAATCGAAAGGATGCCATCGTCTTCTACACCATCCTCCAAGCAGGCGCCGGGATTTGAGATCAAGTCTGGAGGTTGTTGACGTGGCTGTCCAGGCCATTCCTATTTGTGATATCCTACTCTATACTTAATGTTACCAATCTTTTTTCTTTGTGTTTTTTGTCTGCTTCAATCCTGTACATTACGCTTCGTTTTCATGTAAATAAACCTATATTTATCTTGTCTTCTAAGCATTTTATTTCGTTTTCCGGTGCGGTAGAAGCAGCTTTAAGCAGTGGTGGCATGCTTCGCAGCACCACGTTTCATGTTCTCCAGCAAGATGGCACGGATACGGGGCCAATCATCCTCAAAGAGCTCGTATTGCCAGAGAGAGAGCCACTTCTCGGTTGCTTGACACCATACTTCCTCCTTGCGGATATAGGCCATCGGCACACCGCATGTCTCTTCCAGGAACTTGCGCATACCCACATTAGCCTCCGTCGTCTCGTAAAGCAGCTATTGTTTGTCGTCCAGAGGTTGCTCGTTGATTAGTGAAAATGTACATTTTCCGCAGAGATCCTTTTCAAACACAAGAGTTTGTAGTATTACCTTGTGCAACTTCAGATCCTCAAAAAGCCCACGCATGAGCTCGAACAACGCTTCTATGCCATATCCTCCGGACCAATATTTCTTTGAGAGAATGATTCCAACTGTTGCATTGCGATCCTTCATATTGATCATATTAGCGCCCATGACGCCCGCAAGCTCTCCTGTGGACTTGTTGTGGATATAAAATGTCGATCCCCGTTTATCGTTCATGGTCTTGATGTGGTTCTCGCGACGCGCGACTAATTCCTCGGGTTTCCAACCGCCTTGCCATGATTTGGCCATGTACTGGAGGTGGACCATCGTTGCAGGGTCCGAGAGCATAGCGCCCATGGCGGCATCGTCCACAGCCGAGGGTGGGTCAAGTGAGAGACGAGCGGTTTCGACCTTGGAGGTGCTACTGGCGGTATTGTCGGCCATAGTGTGGGAAGAATGAAGAAAACCGAGCTGAAGAAGGTTACATTTTATAAACACTGGAATGTTGTGACACTTTCAATGTCACTCAACGTCAAATTTCTTCTCCCAAAGACTTTTTCACATCCTATCCCGCCACGCATATTAATCCAACTGAACGACCATGTCGGCTATATACACGTACATGGAGAACCTGTTCAAGGAGTCTCACACCCTTCCGACGATCGTTGTCACCGTCGCCTTGGCAATCCTCATCACCCTCTTCCAGGACCAGCGAAAGCAAAGCAAGAAGGAGGACGACAACCAATTAGAAACTACAGACCTTAACAGCCAAGACAAAAAGTCATCCGACGCTGATGCATCCGAGTCCGCTGCGCCGAAACCCAAAGCATTCGCACTTCCCTCTACGTATGTCTTTTGCACTCTTGTTCATTCTGCTTTCTATGAATCAGTCCGTTCATCCCAAATAACCTCCCATTTGGTAAAAAAAACAAATCTTATATGGCACGCTGTAGCCCATTGCCACCACCAAATTGGTCCCGGATCTTCTCACAGGACGAGCTCGCACAGCATGATGGCGCAGCCGATGAGGACAAGCCTATCTATGTAGCCATCAAGGGTACCGTCTTTGATGTCACCACCAAGAAGGCCATGTATGGACCATCGGGCGGATACCATTGCTTCGCAGGAAAGGATGCCTCCAAGGTAAATAAAATGCGCTGCAGAATATTCCGTGGGAAACATGGTTTTGCATTTTGCATGGCTCAAATATGGCCATCCATTAATCACGCCACTGTGTTTAAACAAACAGGCACTCGGAATGAGTTCGCTCAAGGTCGAGGACTGTGTCGCCGACTATAGCGGCTTGGACGAGAAGGAGGTAACGAGCAACTAGAGTTGTCAAAACAGCGAGTGAGGATGACTATTGCTGGTGATGATAGATCATTAATGTCTTTTTTGCTTTTAATCTGAAATAGCGAAAGACCCTGGATGACTGGTACACGTTCTTCGAGAAGCGCTATCCTATTGTTGGCAAAACTGCCGACGCGTAAAGAAATCCAGATCGGTATAGAAAAAAAAAAAGAAAAAAAAAAAGAAAAAAAAAAAGAAATAAATCGGTTCGCGAAGACTTTGGATCTACGTGCTGTGGCTCTTCATTCCTGCTAAGCGGTGATAGAAAGACAGGGGAAATCCATGCGAGGTCAACGCCTTTGACAAATGTATGTGGTTGATGCGCTGTTTTATTCGAGTTCATAGCCCAATTGCTCCTGTTCTTGCGATTTGATCTAAATGGGCTTAATCTAAACGATAGCACATATATGAAGTAGAGACATGAATACTGTGCCTCATCTGTAAAAGAGAACTCTGTGGCCACATCGAAGAAATGAATAGACAGCCTTACCTTCCAATGCAGAGTGATCAATGAGAATACTAGGCACTTGAGGTCCTGCACCAAGTAGTAAAAGACACGGAGACCCTCGGGATCTTCGCTTCCCTGCACATCCACAAGCGAGCCAATCTTGGCGGTCTAGTAGGGTGATGATTAATAGAGAATTGATCCGAAATCAGTAAAAAGTCCTGTATTGTTTTTTATGAGCATTGAAAATTATCCGCGTTCTTGGGTCGCCACTCCTGAAGTGTCCTTTGTCAACCCGATGTACTCTTCGAACCGTGTCCTTGGACATGGTCAGACTGGATCTGTTCCATGCACTTATATTCCTATAACAGCTGACTGGTTACTATAACCATGCCGTCCAGTTCCCTGACATCTCGTATCCTGCAAATGTTCTATTGCCAAAATTCCATTGCCATGATCCTTGCCCATAGCTATCGTAGAATGATCCTGATGGTATTTCGCTGGAACTTTACCTCAAAAGAAACGTGCTCGTTGCCAAGGCGAATCTCGAGCTCCTGCTTTCCGACGACGTTCTTCTTGGGCCACTTCTGATCATCTTCCTTCATCACTTCCGAATCCGCAATGATCCTCTTGAGCTCCTTGATCATCAACGAACTCACAGTCACTGCAACGAGCGATGTTGGTAACAAATAAGAGCATAGAGTGAGTCCATGCATCCCGATGATATTGATTATAGCATAGGATACGGAGTGATACAGGGTACAATAGCACATACTCTCCTTCTTGATCAAAGAGTCGTTCCTGTAGTTGGAGTTGTTGGCATATCGGCAACGTCCGTCAGCGTGGAACTCAAACTCGATGAATTCGTGTCCATATCGGCCCTGGTGACCCGAACTATGGTCAAAGAAATAGTGAATAAAGGTAGATGTCTGAGGGTAAGCATGGATACGCGCTATGTCTGTGTCTTCATGCCTTTGCCTCCTCAATGACCACCATGAGATCCACTCTTTTGAGGTCGTCCTCCTGTTCCATGAGTTTAACTCTGACAAGGCTATCCTGACTTACTAGTATCGCACATAGAATTCCTCGGATGGCATGATGGATGTGTGTACTGTCCGATGAAGTGCTGGAAGGCGGTCGGCTTGACTTTGGGAGAGGAGCTGATTCGATGCTTGCTCAAGAGTCGCTGATGCCCTTACGTTCAAAGGCAGTCTTCGCGCGAAGTGGCCTCCCATGACGTAGTCAGCGAGTGCTTCCGCTTGGAAATCCATTCGAACCAAACCGCGGTCGAGGACATTTTAAGTTTTCTGCATGCCAGTGCAGCGGGACATGACGCACCGATGCAACAAACCGAACCGCAGTTGTATTTTATTTCATCCGCAGCTGTGCATCCTTGGGCTTTGCTCCTCTGATTTGATATAAAAAGGCTCTTTTCTTTCTTCCTTCACCCATTTACCCACTTTCTTCCCCTGGTCATTTACTCTACTCGTTCTTCGTCCAGCATCTCTCTCGATACCTTGTCACATACACCTTTAAACTCTCGTAAAAAAATGCCCTCCATCCGCCTTACACTCGTTAATAATGCAAAGCAGACGCAACGGTCAGCAGTCATTCTCAAAGTAGACGACGTTGGATCTGGCGATCCCATCAATGATATCCTTATCCTAGCTAAGAACAAGTTGCGACTCAAGAAGGCAAAGACCTTGTACCTGAACCATGGAGTCGAATTCACCGATCCAGCCTGGCTGATCAATGGCAAAGTTGCTCAGGATAGGTACTCTCCTCGAAGTCATTGCCAGCTTGAAAAGTATACATTTAGAATGTCTTATTAACGCAACCGGTTTCCTTTCTGCGCGCTCTAGTCTGATCTACGTGTCTTGCGGGGAGGGATATATTGGACAAACTATGGCAGAAGCCGCGCCATCACTAGTACCAGTATCGTCGTCATCGACAGCGGCACAAACAGCTGGCGAGTCGTCAACAACATCCGGCGAGAATGGATCTACCGAGTCCAAAGAAAAAAACGATTCAACTACCGCAGCAGACTCATTGGCCCTTGACGCACTTGTGCTCGACAGTGATATATCTGCAACCATCGCCATCCTCGCCAAGAAGAGCTATATCGACCCGGACGCAAACTCACAACTCAATAGGACAGCAATGTTATCCGGGATGCGTCGAGTCATCGGCCAACCTGACCTCCACCCAGGTAAGGAGAAAAAAACACGACTGTTTGCCTCCTGATGTAAACTTCGCGGTTCAAATCTCGAGCTGACACTTTTTTCCCCGGGAATGTTACTTATGAAATGAAAGGCAATCAATATCCCATTGGAGCAACGTTCATCACCCAAAAACTCATTTATCCAGCCCTGATCGGAAATGATATCGTAAGGATTGTGTATTCACTTTATTTTCAGGCACAAAAGAGATCCATGCCAAGTCAGCTAACAGCAAAGCGCATTGATCTCATACGACTATAGGGGTGTGGAATGGCCGTGTACAAAACACGGCTCTCCTCCAATATCAAACCGCAAAAGATCGTCGACAAACTTCACAACCTCGAAGGACGCTGGAAAGAAGGCGACCCTCACGCCTTCCTCATCTCTCAACTCGGCGAGGAACATTCCGAGACTGGCAAAGCCCATCTTGATCAACTCGGCACCTTGGGCGGTGGAAACCACTTTGCGGAATTCGTTGTGATTGAAAACCGCGTCGATCTCGAACTCTGTGACTCCTTTGGGCTGACCGATGACAAGACCTACCTTATCGTCCACTCTGGCTCTCGAAAGTTTGGCCAAAATGTCCTTGAACTCTCCAACAGTATGCAGACCAAGGCCGAGAAGAAGCATCTTGGTATCGATGCCGATTCCGACGTCGGTCAGACTTATTTGAAGCAGCACGATCTCGCCTGCGCCTGGGCCAAGACCAACCGCGAGCTCATCGCTCATCGCGTGCTTACCCGCCTGAACGCCGAGGAGGACGCGGCAAAAATCCTGGATATCTGGCACAACAACGTCGAACAAAAACTCATCGAGTCCATCGATCCTGAACGACCCTGCTGGGTCCACCGCAAAGGTGCCGCACCCAGTGATCGCGGACTAGTCGTGATCCCGGGCAGTCGCGGTCATTTCTCGTACCTCGTGCTTCCTGAGGGTGATCAGGATAAGAACGGATTCTCGCTCGCGCATGGAGCAGGTCGCTTATTGCCCAGAGCCAAGGCCTTACAGAAACGACCTCAGACATCCAAACAGGCATCAATTTCGGCACTACAGACGACCGAGCTGGGTTCAAGTGTTATCTGTGAAGATACAGATTTGTTGTTTGAGGAGCAGCCGGGTGCTTACAAGGAGATCACAGATATCATTGACGATCTGGGACCGTTTGTCAAGGTCGTGGCTATCCTCCGTCCCATTTGCACGTACAAGATGCGCAAAGAGAATCGCACATAGACACCATAGACACATTATTCTTAATACACAGCGGAGTGCTCAGCGCTCGAACAGCGTTTTTCATTCGTGTGATTAGAACATGGAGTTTTTTTTTTATTGAAGTTTGAAGTTTGTATGATACACGGGGATTGTGGTAGAGAGAATTTGTAGTGTCCGCGTCTAAGCACGGGTCAGCTTTCCGTAGATGTGAAGAGCAAAGACAGAGGCAATGAAGGCCAAGGACAAAACGAGGACAACGACAGGGTCACTAAGCATGAGCAATAAAAACGAAAGATATTAGTCAATTGCTGCTCCCCAAGATCCAACCAATCGGTTGTAGAAGACAGAATAAATGTATGGGCAAAAGAGGTGTGGGATATGTGTGGTCGACGGACACAGTAACACCTCTCCAGCATCTTCGACTGCATATCGCGCCTCCCGATTGAACAATTGCGACCCATTGAAAGCAAAGCAGAGAGTGCACTTACACGCGGAGACCAGGGGAATCGTCCGTGTAGATGCGCATCATTCCAGAGGTGCTGGGACCAGGAGCGCGGGAGGTCTGGCCCTTGGAGGCAGTCGTGCGTCTCCTATTCATTGTGAAAGAAACAAAGAGTTGTTGCCGCTGTTTAGCCTCATCAGATCTTCTAGCTGATCAGGCTCATTCAAAAGACACAGGTTTCCAAGTCGTCGAGAGTCGAGGCATCGGTCCTTAAAGTAAGACTGACAGCCCGGACGCACCTGACAGCGGCAGCGCGGGGAGAGGCACCGGCGGGGTTGGGGGATGGAGCAGAGTCAGACTAAGAAAAGACGAGAGGACAAGAATAGGATGTTAATCATCTTTATCCAGATCTGATCCTGTACTGCGGTTTCACTGCTGAGTAACATGGCTGCTTGAAGGCTCTGCTAGAAATAGTCATTGCCCAAGTTATCGTTCGCAGGCTTGCATACCATTATGAGGAAATGAGGAAGGAGTGAGTGAGTAAAAGGGAAGGATGAAAAAGAAAGTGGATGAAGAACGATGGAACGAATAAAACGCTGCTCGAGGCATGGGCCAATAAGAACGCGCCTTTTCAGTTCCCCTGGGCAATATCTTTCCCGCAGATATTTAAGCACATCTTTTTGTATTCTCCACACATCAGCTTCATCCTTTCTCATCAACTTCACTCTAATAGCGCATCAACCATGGCCAACCTTACAGCCTCCAACTTTGCTGATCGCACTTATCCTGACACCATCTGCCTGTTCGATGTCGACGGCACTCTGACCCCTGCTCGCTTGGTAAAACTCCCCCCTTGGTCGTGTTTCCCCTTCCTGTCCTATATGAACCCCAATTGAACATGCAATTGCTAATACCAAACGAACTTTCTTATCTTTCGCCCCTCACAGGAAATCACAAAGTCCATGGAGGAGACTTTGGTTGAGCTCCGCAAGAAGTGCGTTATCGGTTTCGTCGGCGGATCTGATCTCAGCAAGCAGGTTGAGCAGCTTGGTCCCAATGGTAAGTAAGCGGCCGTATCCATGCCATTCATGTACCTGTATCGGTCTATTTGTTGGAATTCTGTGCTGGACCAATTGATCTTTGACACGTTGAACAATGAAGTCGATCTTTGGGCCACTGCTTCCTGCCGTCCCCCTCTCTCTGTGCTCTAAAATTAAATGTAATAATAGATCGCTAATCTTGGTCGTCCATCTCTCTTTGAAAAATAGTGCTCCAGAACTTTGATTACTGCTTCTCAGAGAATGGTCTGACGGCCTACAAGATGGGTGTCCAGCTCGCCTCTCAGGTAACTGACTCCCACCCTATTCTGACAGATCAAGACCAGTTCGTTTTGTCTTGAGAGAATAAGAAAAAAAAAGAGTCTAACTTTGATGTATCAATGCGATCATAGAGCTTCATTGGTCACTTGGGCGAGGACCGTTACAAGAAGCTGGTCAACTTTGTCCTTCGCTATATTGCCGATATGGATATCCCTGTTAAGCGGTACGTCTTAGGGGGAAAAAAAAAAAACGCCTGTTCGCGCAGAATGTATTCTCCAGTCTATGATTCTTCTTGCCTTCTTTTCGGTTTAGCTGACATTCTACACATTTTCGCTTTCTACAGTGGTACGTTTATCGAGTTCCGCAACGGAATGATCAACATTTCTCCCATCGGACGAAACTGTAGCCATCCCGAGCGTAACGAGTTCGAGAGGTTCGATTTGGTATGTATACTGCCCTTCAATCACGACTATCGAGAAAGGACCGATCGTATATGGTCTGATATGTCTTCGATCTACTAACACTCTAATAACCATATGGATCAATAGGAGCACAAATTGCGCGAGAAGTTTGTCGCTGCTCTCCAGAATGAGTTCCCCGACTACGGCCTCACCTACTCCATCGGTACGCAGCCACGAAACAAAATAGCACAACGAAAAGAAAGAGCATATACATCAGAACCAAATACTAACGGTGCTCTTAACAAACTTGCCTGAATTCTGAATTTGCAGGTGGCCAGATCTCGTTCGATGTCTTCCCAACTGGATGGGACAAGACCTACTGCCTCCGCCACATCGAGCACGAGAACTTCAAGACGGTCCACTTCTTTGGTGACAAGACCTTCAAGGGCGGCAATGACTATGAAATCTACAGCGACTCGCGTGTTACCGGTCACGCTGTCAACAGCCCCCTAGATACTGAGAGGATCTTGAAGGAACTTTTCTTCTAAAGTACATACATAACTTCAACCATAGACACCACCACTTCCAATGTAATCTTCCGCTTTTTTAAAAAAAAAATATACTTCTCATCTCTTTGCTTGAAAGAAGGGCCGTAGACTTGTCATATCCGCGTATCATTTGAGATTTTCAAAAAACTGAAAGTGTGCGTTCTTCAAAACAATTCGGTTTTCTATGCAAATATGATATTATTTATTCATCTGAAAAAGACGCGTAAAATAGTACGCATCGTGTAACATCCATACTGGCTCGCTATAAAAACCCAACATTACTCTTCCGTCTGATCAAGAATGAAGGTCCATACTTCTGATACCCCGTCTTCATAACTATCACCTTCTCGGACGCTGAAGGTGACTTCATAGTTACATCTCCGATCTGCATCGATAGCTGACGGTTTGGACGGCGCAACCACCTTGGTTTTAGAACCCTGGAGTGGCTAGCTTGCTTAATTTCTTTTGCAGACGCTTATCTGGTTTTTGCAACAGGGGTCATCCCGTCGGATAGGACGGCGTTTCCATACAAACTCCCAGAGTTCGGACGTGGACTTGTTGGTGGGGACCGTTGCAATTTTTGTGGGCTGAACAGTACTCTGTGGGACACTCAAACCTACATGAAATAAGATAGTACCAGAGAGATTGTCTAAGACAAAAGGCATACAACAGAGCAAATAACTGAAGTAGGTATTTACCAACAGAAGTTTATTGAATTCCGTGGCATTTTCATCTTGGAGACCCATAGTGCCTCAAATATCCTCAAAGCCCACTCTGTCACCCAACTACTCCAGCACCTCCTCAAAATCATCCGCGATATAGGTCTCACTCTAGCTGGTGAAAGGATCACTCCGCCATCGTCAGAGGCGTCTTTAGCGTGCTTGTCAACTCCTTCCCTGCCGGATTTAACAAGCCAAGGAGACACATGTTCGGCGCACGCATTTGTTGCACTCTGCTGCATTGAAGGCCCGTTCGTGCGCAAATAATTTATTCATTGGGCGTTGCATCTGTATCGACGTACTGAACATCGAATAAATTGCGCCCAATAGAGTACCGTATAAGTTGCGAGGTGATCTGATTCAGGATGAATGCAGAAAGCAACATGAGCGTTGCATCAGTCTTCTGTCTTGTTCCCCATGAGCTCCCTTTTCCCCCACTTGTGTCGATTTCTTTTTTTTTTTTTTTTTTTTTTGTAGAATAAAGAGAATAAGGCCCCCTTTGGGGCCTTCAAAAATTAGTTCGCATTACCGCGCGATATAATGCGATTCGATCCTCAGATGGTCAACAACTCTGGTGCTTCTGCTCGCTCCTAGGTACGCGTGCCCAACCCCATCATTAAGTGTCCCTGTCTACCCATTGTGTGTGGGGATTAGAGTGCGCGTCACGTTAACGTTGGAGACTTTCAGGGGAAGAGTGCGTACCAAAAAGGTCATTGCATTTCGCTAGCCATTGTCTAGGACCATAGAGGTCTGAGCCATTTATGAGGAAGAAGAGAAGGGAGAAGAATGGTCTTTTTATACTGGGAAGGAGCTAGTCACTCGGAACAATTGATCAAACCGTTGGACCATGTTTGTCCATTTGCAATTGTGGGACCCTTTGTTCAAAAGCACAACAGTCAATTTGCATGAGTGAGACAGCGCATGACTTTTATTCAGTAATGCTATTGAAGTGAACTTCCAGCCGTATTTTACAGCGGTCAAGGAAGAAGTTCTCCTGGCACACACATAATCGAAACAGCGCTGCAGACATCCTGCTTCTTCGACTGCTCTGAGTCCTCAAGAGTCGGTTAGCTAATCAACGCAGCCGACCATATCGAATAGGAGTGTGAACCTTGAGCGCTCTCATTGTAAGACAGAGCTGTCCATTCTGCACAGGCCAGGCAATGATCACATTTTTGATCTGAAGCATAGTATGCCATGGTGTTGTAAGAAACCAACGGCAGCACCTTCATACGTCTGGAGCACCCGCCCTTTCATGAGCCAGAGGAGTGCCAGCCAACTTCCATCATCCGAAGAGTGGCGCCATGTACGTAAAAGCATGCGTACATATTGTATGAGGATGCGACCCGGTGACGCGTCGTTTTTATTTATTTTCCTCCCAAAAGCACAAACAGCATCCCTCATCTCTCCATCCATCCATCTATCGATGATACAATTAGCACCTCGGTGTCTTTCAGGTATGTTACTGTGTGAATGGAGCTGTTCATTCTGCTTCGCGAACTGCGATTTGTTGTTCCCTGGCTGCATGGTGCTGCTGTCTAACGATAGTGCTGTGCTTGTGCCTGAGCCCACTCTGTGATTTCCATTTTTCTCACACTTGTTTACTCCGCAGTTTTGCACTTTGCTTCGCCCATCAGTGTCTCTGCCTCGCTATTCGAGCGAGACTGACACAGACTCAGTGACCCAAGAGCTGCAGTAGCCACACAGCTGCAGCGGATCACCGCAGTGGCCAGCGAAGCTTCAGAAAGGTATGCTTTGGAGATCCAGTTGCTGATATTTTCCTTTCGTGAATATGGATGCCATCGTCCTTTTTTCTCAGCATTAATGCCCGCGCCTGACGCCAGAGGGTGTTCGTCACTTGATTTCTAAGCGTGCTTTTCTTTTCTCTTCTTCTTCAGGGAGCGAATGAATCTCCACTCCACCGCACCTGCCATTCGACTACAACGGCCTCGATAGCACTCTGACCCTGTCAACTGAGACCCTTCAAGGAGAAAGAAGCAGAAGTTTATAAAGGTATTATGGACGGCCATTACCTACTGTCGTACTTGCGGATAACAGGTACCTGTGTGTGTGTTTCTCGCTTCTTAACTGTTGCTCCCCTTTGAACTACTTTTCTTGTAGCCCCCACTCCCTTCTACTTCAAGCGAGATGCGGCAGCAACCATGCACCGTTTACTCGCAGCAAATGCCCCAGTCCAATCAAGCCTGGTGCTGGACACACGCAAAGAGGCGAGTGCGCTATGGGTTCAAGGCGGTGGCGGAAGGGGTAGGGGGAAGGCAAGAAGAAGTGCTGACTGGGGCCGCACAGCAGACCATCCTCTCTCAGCCGAAGAGCAGCAATTTCCGCGTCCTGGGGGTTGCTGGTCGCGAGCTCGGCTCCTCTGCGGAGATGGTCAATATGTACGGGGCACAAGAGGGGGAGGGAGTTGGGATATTGTCATAAACGATGAGGAAAAATGGTGAGAGAAGAAGCAAAAGAGTGCGGGCGATGAATAATGGAAGGGTTCAAGAGGGGTATAAGAGGGAGTACAAGAGGGAGTACAAAAGGCACGCGTGGGAGGCATTGGGGAGTTGTGCAAGGTCCATCTCGGGTTCGAGCAACCAACAAGGTAAGTACCATTCCTCTGATATGTTTCAATGGTATTGCACATCGATGTCTTCGCTAATAATTCTTCTTATCGTGAACACTGACCAGGAGGCCCTAAGCCGATGTCATAGTGGTGTCAAGGCAAATCACCACATGAGGACTCGCTCTTCAGAGCTGTCGCTCGTAGACCACTGCTCAAGCACCGGCTGCGACGTTCATAGCAGTGCCATCAAGAACTGCAGTCTCAACTGAAGTGGTACCAGTTCACGCTTACAAAACCAAGTCAGTGCGCCAGCAAGATATCGCAGCCATCAATACCAACAAGCAAAACGAATAGTGCTAGCTGCAATAGCTGCGACACACACAAGGCGCGGGCCGAGGCAAGACTTGAAGTACATGCAAAGAAATGCCAAATAGGACATCCAAACGATAAAGGGCGGCATTTGGGTCGATACCGAAGTCCGAAATTCTATTGACTCACAAATAAGAGACATTGTTTGCTGTATCGATGAGAGCGAGGCAAGCGAGTGACCGGGGGAAACACAACCGCCAAAGTACTTTAAACCCCTATCAAGAAAAATATAAAAATAGCCTCAATAAAGTCCTCAATAAACTATACGAAGAACAGCAACAACGGCCTTGAATTCTACCTCTGCAAATAATACAAATGCTCGGGTAAAGATTATGGAATAGAATCGGCTTCTGTGCGTCTGGTGAATCGGAAGAGGGCTCTTCACAACTGTTGTGCTTGATAACTGGACCTATCGCCTTGCTATCCTTTTTTGTTGAATTCGTTGGCCGAATCCAATTAATGAGGATAATACCCTGAGCAGACAGCCTCTTTATGGTGTTCATCAGTAGGTACTTCATTGATACAGGCTTCATTTGGTGTACCCCGTTTGTCTGGCGTAAGCTTGGCCCTATATTATGTTCAAGGGAAGCAATGAAATATCATGGCTCTTTACTATTCCAAGTATCACCAGCGCGACCATATTTCTGACCACAAAGACGTCCGGTATCAACACATCTGCCCTTCGGGATGATATGCCAAGCTATTGCTGAACTGCTGGCTGCTGTGAACAAACCTAATATCATTTTATTTGCTTAAATATACTGACGAACTAACTGATACATGGGGATGGCTTCGGAAGGGAGAGAAGGAGACGTAAGGTGGGTGGATGGCATATGCGCGCATGCTTTTTTTTTTTTTTTTTTTTTTCATAGAGGTCCCATCAGTAGTTGTTGAGCGGATGATGTTCAGTGTAAACAGGATCTTGCATGTAATTACTCCGCGCGTTGTGTCTGGTCAGTCCCGTCAAAAACTGCAGTATTCAGTGAGCTAGGTCATGGTCACTGTTTTTATGAAGCTCTCCTGTAGAATAGTTTGCGCTGTTCTGCGTCAGACGCGACAACGTGCTGTGCTCGGCCTTAAGGTTTCTCGCGTCGACGCGACATGTCACCTGATACTTCAAATTGGCAAACCCTGGGAATTCCGGGCCTTCGAGCTCACAGGGCGGGGGGATCTGATCAGCTCTCAAGGCACGACTCACCATTCGACCATGTCGAGCTCCACATTCCTACTGAGGCAATGGCCTCGCTGCGCACGCGGTGCAGGAACACTATCGAGTCCACGGTATCCCACCCTGCAGCTCCTCAAGGCGCGCGCTCTTATCTGTCCACATGCAGCCCTCTACAGCACTCAAACCACCTCGCCGGATCTGGCAGAAAAACCGTACTACATTACAACGCCCATTTTCTATGTCAACGCCGGTATGGAATTGGATCCTGGTTATCTGGAAGCGAGGCAAATTGACCTTGACCAATAGAATGATTCATTGTTCTGACGAGCTATGGTTTGGTCGCGCTTTATCAATTAATAGTTCCTCATATCGGACATCTGCACTCGGCGGTACTGGCGGACACATTCAAACGGTTTCAGGAATTCAAGGGCTGCAAAGCGATGCTCAGTACAGGAACTGACGAACATGGACTCAAGGTGTGCAAGCTGATATATACAGTTATGTACCATGGCGATCACATTCGAGCAAGACTGTACTGACTAACGAATCATGTCTTTGCGCATCGATAGATCCAACAAGCGGCAGAGCAGGCAGGAGTGAAAGAAATTGTACTCTGCGACACTGTATCTCAGCATTTTAGGGCTCTATTCGATGCAGCCAACGTCAGCTATACGACATACATCAGAACAACAGAGCCTCGCCACGCAGATGCAGTCAAGGAATTGTGGGATCAGTTATGGACAAAGGGGTACATCTACAAGGGCAAGCACGAAGGCTGGTACTCGGTCTCGGACGAGGCTTTTTATTCGCCATCTCAGGTGGAAGAAAAGATGAACGAAAAAACAGGAGAGAAATACCATGTAAGGCAAGCTTCTGTGCACAGTGTTTCCCTCTAGTCCACGGACATAGATTCTCATACATTTTATCAACCAATTAGGTCGCAATCGAAACAGGGAAGCATGTTGAGTGGATGATGGAAGAAAATTACAAGTTCAAGCTGAGTGCCTTCGCAGACAGGTTGCTTGATTGGCTAGAGCAGAATCCCGATAGTACGTACCAGTTCTGTCTATTTTCGCTAATTCTACTGTCACTTTCTGGACTTTAGGTTGGAACTAACACGTCGTCATGCTTGAATAGCCATTTTACCGAAGAGTAGACATCAGGAAGTTCAGGGCTGGCTCAGGAATGGACTTTCAGACCTTTCAGTTTCACGACCCAGATCAAGGTTGACTTGGGGTATTCCTATCCCCGGGGACGATAGCCATGTCATGTACGTCTGGATGGATGCTCTTACCAATTACCTCACTGTTACTGGATACCCATGGAGCACTATTTCGGAAGCACAAAAGGCTGTTTGCGGATGGCCTGCAGATGCCCATGTGGTCGGAAAGGACATTCTGCGGTTCCATGCTGTCTACTGGCCTGCATTCCTGATGGCCGCAGAGTTGACGCTACCCAAACGAATTGTGGCGCATGCACATTGGACGCAGAGCAAGATGAAGATGTCGAAGAGTATTGGAAACGTCGTTGATCCCTTCACGGCCATGAAGGAGTTTGGCACGGATGCAATCCGCTTCTATTTGATGAACGACGGAGGCCTTGCTGACGATGCAGGTAAGGGCACGACCCAAACACACATTAGTGCTATCACCATGTCCATGAGGAACGGGAACTGACGCTTTCGAAATTTCGTCCGCAAAGATTACTCGTCTGCATTGGTAACGGAAAGATACAGGAAACTGCTTGCTGGTCAGCTTGGAAACCTATTGAGTAGATCGTGTTCACTGGCATTGAATCCATCGTCAACAGTTCCTGCGTGTCCGTCCATGGATAATGTGAATTTTGGCGATAAGGTTCTGCACTCGAAATTGGAGCAGCTCCCAGAGATGGTTGACGAAGCCATGAGCAACTACAGAACCACACACGCCACGCAGGCCATCTTTGACATGCTTGCAGAGGTATGATGTCCTTCATTATTCACGTATCTGTACGGATCGGTCTATTTCGCCACATTGCGTTTATACTAACATCATCACGTTTGGTTCTATTATTTGATACAGGCAAACGCCCATTTTAGTCATTGGGAGCCATGGAAGCTCGTTAAGGACCCAGCCAGCAAGGATCGTCTGGATACTGTTCTGTGGTATGCCATGGAGTCAACGCGTATGGCTGCACTGCTCCTCCAGCCAATCATGCCCACGAAGACCTCAGAGATGTTGGATCAGCTCGGCATTCGCAAAGACGAACGTTCGTGGGAGTTTGCTCGCATTGGACGTGGCTGGGAGACGGGGGCCGAATTGAGACGCGTCGTTGCAGGCAGTGCGCCCATGTTTCCTCAGTTGAAAGCAAAAAAGCCATAGTCTGAATCCGGCTGAAATACATATTAGAGGCATTTTGCATTGTAAACATTGAGTATCGGGTCGTATCAGGGTCTTTGGGGCTAGCGAGCTTGCGCGTTCATGATGATTTTTTTTTTCTGCAAATGCAGGGTTCTTTATTTGCTACGCGTGAGAAGAACGAATGTTATGTACAAACAATCAAAGGGGAAGGTGCTGAAAGCGAAAGGAGCCGAGAGATAAAACGACTTGACTTGTTCTTTGTCACAACGATATAGTGCGGATTTGACTTGACGACCTTGTACTGGGACTTGACAACCGATTTATCCACCGAAACCATAGAGGGTACGGCCCTGGCGCTTGAGGGCATAGACGACATCCAGCGAAGTAACGGTCTTGCGCTTGGCGTGCTCAGTGTAGGTAACGGCGTCGCGGATGACATTCTCGAGGAAGACCTTGAGGACGGAGCGGGTCTCCTCGTAAATGAGACCAGAAATACGCTTGACACCACCACGACGCGCGAGACGACGGATGGCGGGCTTGGTGATGCCCTGGATGTTGTCGCGAAGGATCTTGCGGTGGCGCTTGGCACCACCCTTTCCGAGACCCTTGCCTCCTTTGCCGCGACCAGACATGATGTTGAGGGAGAGTGAGAGAGAGAGAGCTTTTTACGAGTGAAGTGGAGGTGTGCTTTAAATTCGTTTAACACGAAAAAAAAAGAAAGTGATGTGGGAAGGGACGGACGAACGAATGAAAGGAAAAGGAAAGAACACGGAAAATCGAAATGTATTATGTCCTCCCTGGTAAAAATGCGGCTTTGCACAGCATGCTTACAGCAGACCGACCGTGAAGAGTAAAGGACGTCCATGCCCCATCAACCTTGTCTTTGACAAAGAAGTCCGCTCGACCCTCCTTCCTCGTCACATCCCTCGAAAGATCCTTTACCGCCTCGCGGACGAACAGGAACAACCTTACTCTCGACAGCAGCGCCATGGCAAACCATGTCCAGGTCCTGGGACCCGACGGTCAGGACTACCTGATCGAGATCGCAAAGCACTTTGACAGGGTCTCGGCCTCACAGCACAACTCGTCAGGGATGTCCTTCACCACCGGCCTCCTTCTCGGCCAATTGAGTGTCGTCCTGCTCGTCATTGTCTGCTTCAAGTACTTGCTCCTCGAAGATGTCCGATACGGTCGCAAGGTAAAGGATGCCTTGTTCTACATTTTGCTATCCAGTTCTAGGGTCTCCCACAACCTGTACCTTTTCTCTCAAGTCTAATTGCCGTATATCATTGACATTGCTCGCTGTTAGCCCCGATCGTTTTCAAACAGAGGAGTGGTAATCCCAGCACCCCCGACAAAACCTTCACTTCCATCAACAACGACAATCTTGAACAAGACCTTTTACGATATCTACGACCATACTCCCGAATCACTCGATTGGATGTCGGTCTTGATGGCCCAGGCGATCGCTCAGTACAGAGACGACTCCAAAGTGAACAACAGATTGATCAAGGCATTAGCAGAAGCATTGAACGGGGGCGTCAGGCCGGACTGGGTGGTAAGGGCGTGTGCTTCACTTCATGGAGAGCGCATCAAATTGTGCACATGTGTTTGTCGGCAGAGTTTTCGCTCACACCCACGATGGCTGACTTTTGTTTATGATACGATTAGGGACATATTCGAGTGACAGAACTCAACCTCGGCGAGGATTTCCCGGTCCTGAGCAGGGCTAGGATCAGACCGGCAGATCATCCTGCTGGCACTGTGGTACGGAACATGGATGCAGCAGTATCAAGAGAATTTTTGGACAACAACTGGTGGCCATGAACGGATTCAACTGACAAGAGAACAAATTGCTCCATTTATATGTTCATACAGAGGGCGGAAATCGATATCGACTTTAATGACCAGATCATGTTGGGTATCGAGACGTCAGTGCTGATCAACTGGCCACGGCCGAGGATAGCGGCCCTGCCAGTGTCACTCGTTCTCTCTGTTATCAAATTCCAAGCAACGGTATGGCCACTCGACTCGGCTTTTTTATTCGATGGACGGAGAGAATACCCGAGGAGGATATTGCGCACTAATCAAGCAAATTCGCCTCCCCTTCCTTGACAACTCTGTAATAGATAACGATGCAATTCAACACGATCGACGGACAACAACATATTTCAATATCAACACTCCCGGATTTCAATCTTGAATTCGGGGTGCAATCGCTTCTAGGCGCCAGGACAAAGTTGGAGGACGTACCAAAGGTCACGGATCTGATCACGTCCAAGTTGCAGAGCTTCTTTGTCGACAAATGTGTTTATCCGAACGGACGTAATATTGCGATGCCGACGTTCTGGGCGAAGCGCGACATTTATGCAAAGAGCCAGAGTAGTAGTAACACTGGCGGTCCCAAACAGCAATGAAAAAGAGCGTGTTTTTTGTACAGTAATTTTTCTTTGGCTTTGTATAAATCTGAAGTATCGACTACTGACACGAGAAAAAACGGCATTAAACCAACGGAGGGCAAATGAGTCTACCGATATTGTGACGGCACCAGCACTGCATGAAGCGCATCAAAGAAAGAAAGGGAATTGGAGGAAGGGGGGCTATTTCGCCTACGATGGTGCTTTGTGCTTGTTCACAGCTCAATGCCTAAACAGCGGCAGTGCTGTAAAGGTGCTGGTGTCCATCACAGGAGACTCGATTCTCTGTTGCGGCGACAAAAACCTCTGCTGCTGCTGCTGTTGCTGTTTCTGGCCCTAACCTCGAGCCTGCTGCTGCTGCTGCTGGACTGTCGCTCTCACACCACCAGAGGGGCTCATCCGCAGATTCCTGTCCTTATGTCGACTCGCGAGCTCCTCCCTCGAAAAGGCCATCATATTATCTACCCCGGCATTGATCGTATCCACCACATCTGCAAGTGCATGGCATATTGCCTGCTCTAGACCCTTCCGAACCCTCTGAACCAAAAGTGCGTGCATCAACGTGTGCATCACAGGGTGCTTTGTCGATAGCACCTGGATGTCGAGTTTCCGAACACGGACCTTGCACTCCTTCACGTCCAGGAATCTCTTTCGATTGAGCTCACGGTCGTGGCCCGTTGAGCGGGTGTCGTCGGAAAGGCCGGGGATAGTAGTCCTAGATCGATCTTGGTCTTCTTCTAGAGGGTGACCCGGCGTGCTGGAAGTCTCGATGGGGTCACGATAGTAGTCCCGCACGGCCGCAGTTCGGGATTCGAAGGAGATGCCGCGACGGCGTGCGCGACCCCAGGTAATGCGGTCGCCTGAGGCGACCCGGTTCGAGAACATCTGCTCAACGCGGTGCAGGCTTTCGTAGGGTTCTTCGAGACTCCGCAAGGAACGGTGGCGTGGCTGGTTCGGGTAAAGAACCGAGCGGATGACCCTAAAGGCGGTGCTAGCGTCCTCTCGGACCACGTCTCTAACATGTTCGCCGACTTGGGCGCCGGTTCTGGCTAGGGATCGTCCCATCTCCATAGCCCTGTAAGCAGGTTCCGAGTGGCGTCTTCCAGTTGTCTGGTCCTGTGCAGCGGAGACGCGGAAGGGAGATCCGCCGCTGCTCTGTCGACGTGTGTGGGCTAAGTCTGTGATTATGGCGTCGGGAGCGGAGGATGCTTGAGGCGAGAGCGCAGCGTAGGCGGCGGTGACGATGGGATGGGTCTTACCAGGCTGTTCTTGAGCGCGACGGAGGGCCGTGGTGGCGCCGCGACGGATCTCGGGGACCGTTACCGTAAACCTGATGTCGAGGTCCAGACTGTTAGGTGGGACCCTGAGGCTGATCTCGCCAACGTCGACAAAGCGGCCGCGCAAGCGGGACTCAGCGACGTAGAAATATGGAACGTTGTTGACGACGGCCTCGACTCCTTTGCTATATATCGCAAGTTGACAACGCAAACTTGTGTTAATGTATCTGAAAAGAACAAGATGAAGACGTGCTGTGCTCGGAGACCTCGAGAATGATGATTACACTTTGAGATCCCACTGCCGACAGGGCCTGTTACTTCTATCAAACCCCGTAGACGTCTGCAGTTGGATGCCACCTGGGACCAAGTTCGGCAAATGAACCTCCATCGCACCCAGACAGATCTTCGAGTCGCCACGCGTCCAAACGATACTCGGCAAGGGGATGGGCGTCGCGTCGTTGCTGATCGCCTGCACAAACTGTTCAAAGTCCTCCATCACATCCCATCCACCTACTCCGGATCCCGCATCCTGGTCTCCCTCAGTCCCGGACGCGCGAAGCAGCTTTTTGATCACAGTCGCCAAACACTTCTCGATTACAAAACTCATATCCGTTGTCCTCCCACCCTCCCAGAGCTGATAGGTTGTGCAAACAATATTCCGGATCAAGCGCTGGGTCGGTCCGCGGTAGTTAGTATTATACAGAGTCTTCTGCAGGTTCTCGAGCACTTCATGTCCCTCATCCACCCAATCGGACGCCGACGCAAAGTTGTACTGTTTGAGCGATAGCATCACAAATTTGAACAACAAATAGGTCCCGGACTTGACGGCAGGATCATTTCGGCCGGTCTGCAACAGGTTGCGGTACTCTTGGACAATGGCTGCATGTCCAGGAAAGAACTCCTTGATGATCTCTGGCAGGTCTGGTTCGGTCTCCTCGAGCTCCTCGGGCTTCATGCGCATCCCATCCATGGTCCACTCGTATACGACCGTCAAGAACCGTCTCAGACTGGCCTGGGCGATGGGCTGTTCAAACAGATCAATAAACACATCCCGCAGTTTCTCTAGGACGAAATTTCTCTCATCTCCCAAGAGCGGACGCGGGTGCTCGCCAAAGGCCTGGCCGTTCATGATCCCGAACCCAGCCTCGAGAAGATGTGCAAGCAGGCAGATTCGGAAGCGCAGGAGGGGTTCTGTGAGGAGAAGATAGAGTAGCAAGAGATCATATGAAGACTCGCGGGTCTTCTTGATGACCGCCGGCATTTCAGCTGGCCGTGGGAACACGACGCGCCTCTTGCTTGCTATCGTTGTTTCCGTTATTTTTTTATAGGCGTTCAGATGACAATGGGCAATGTATCGGTTGATGATCAGCGATGGAATAGCATACTTAATGGTCAGGTCGCATGACGCATGATCCCTTCCCACTTCAATGGAAAAGAATAAAATATCGATCGATCAAAGCAAAGCAAAGCAAAGCAACACAAAACAACGAAAGAAAGAACTCAAAAAAACGAAGCAGGCCTTACTGAAGGTAATTCGAGCAGCCTCTTCGAGAGTGACAAACTGTTTCCTCGAGAGTCTGGTAACCCCATCTGGTTGGAGATACAGCGCTTGCACAATACGATCGATCTGGTGTCGTTCCAGAAAGTGCTGATAGACCATTTGACAGGCATCTTTCAGATCCTGCGAAGACTGGAGAGCGGGAATACCAATGGTCGTGTCGGCCGGTTGAGTGAGTGCTTGCATAAATTCCTGGGTGCCTTTTGGCATCGGACCGATAGGCGGGCTGAATGTGGCTGCGGAAGACCTATAATATGGCATATGTGCAACACTGTAAGTTGTCCTGACGCTGTGAGAAGTGGTTCTGTTTCTTCAAGAAACGTCGCACTGCGATGTGGAGCAGTACCTTAAACCTTGGGTGCTACTTCGCGTTTGGTTGCGTTCGAGGTGCGGCTTGAAGCCGCTGGCAAATCTGGCGGACTGGCGAGCCTCCATCAGGTTAGTGAGACCAGAGTTGTTGTGGCTGTGTTCTCAAAGTTCTTGAAGCGGGCGAGAAGCGGGACAAAAGACCGAGGATTTGGAGAACAGAAAGGAGATGGTGTTCAGGCCAAAAGAGTGTCAAGACGACTGGAGAGAGGAAGGAGGAAGTGGGAGAGGAGGAACGAAACGGGGCGTCTTTGGTATGTTATATAAATCTGACGCGTCTGCTTTTGTGTCATCAGACACCCTGACCTGATATACGCGCCTTGGTCTCGTCCTGGTCGTGATTTGCATGTATCTGAAAGCCGCTTGAACTAGCGCCCCGGAATATAGAGCAGGAAGTTGAATCAACGTGTCTCTGATAGTGTTGAAAATAATAGCAATAATAAGGGCTTACTGAGAATATTGGCTTTCTCTTATCGGTGCCACTGGCATTGGCACAGGAAAGAATCGATACCCGAGATGAACTGGCCTTGTAACCCGTTGCCTTATCTCTGCTCAGTGTCCACAGGCTCATTGTCTGCAGAAGCAAGCCGGTTTCGTCGGCATTGTACTGGATACTGAGCGATCACCGTCTTGATCTGCTCGACCCTCTTCCACGAATTTGGCTCACGTCACAGAACCTGATTCGCCCTGCACCTTACGTAAACTGAATCCCCAATGTTTCTTGTACCCTTCGACCCCTAGCTGCTTGAGAAATTAGGTCGCTCGAAGCAGAACCTATTCTTTTTCTCTAAAAGGGTGTACACCTCGCGAGCTAGAGTCTTTAACAGCGCCTGATCGACAGGTAAGTGCCGATCAAGAATCCCATTGATCCAATAGATAAGAGCCGTTTTTACTGAATAAAACGGGCGCTCCCTGGTATACACATAGCAAGTTCTCTTTTGGACGCGTTGCAAACTCGGCGATGAAATTGAAGGAAATAGGGAAAAGAAAAAGAAAGGGACAGGCTGTTCAAGACAGAGGTATGCAATAGTACTTTTATAATTTCCAGCACGTTCGCTTCGAGTCGAGCGCTAGGAAAGGCTTCATCGCTCGAGACAACGCATAGAAGTCCTGTTGAGCCGCAGTGACTTTATCTCTTGTCTGGGGTCCTCACTTTCTGTTAGATTGTCGATGCACAGATGTTGATCCTTCTTTCTTTTTTGCTATCGATCTGTGTTTATTCTTCTACTCTTTTTTTTTCTTCCATTGCTTCGGCAATTGCGAACAGAAAAAAAAATAAAAAAAAATAAAAACTATAAACCGATACTTCACACTGATTTCTACAGTCAAATATGAACGGGCAGCTTGTGCGACAAGCCAATAGCCCAAAGAGGTGGGATTCTACTTCGCCTGAACTAAATTACAGTTTAAGTCGAAGTTCATGCACTCCACGAGACACCAGTGTGGCATAGTCTTTGACAGATCCGATTCATTGGGACCCATCCAGAAGCAAGCCCGTGGACAGAAAGCCGTCCGAACAATATTTTCGCAAACCAGAACCGCATTGCTCTTGATTGATTGATAGGTAGAGGGGAATGGTCAATCCATTTCAAATCTGGTTGCACCCAATAGTCAGCATGTTTCTATGAAAAGCGGCGATTATCTTAATTAAGTCGCATAGCCTGCGAGACCACGGATACATAACACTCAAACTGATGTTTCAGCTGCTCCATCGACGAAGTAACGTCCTGCGCCCATTTCTCCTCTCTCTGGAAGATTTCTGTGTTCCTCCGCCTTATCTCCTCCAGTGCCCTCCGACTTTCTACCAACTTTTCTTCTGCCTCCTGTCGACTCTTTTCCAGCTCCATGCTCTCAGCCTCCTGCTGCGCCCGTTTTGTTTGCTGTGTTCGCAATAGTGCCGATGACTTGTCCTCCAAACCCCTGGCCCTTCGCTCGTTCTGCTCCAGCTTGGTCCTGAGGGTCGATAACGACAGTCGTTCTTTCTCGATCTGTGACTTGACAGAGTTGACATCGGATATATCTTGTTGTACCAGCTCCAGTAACCTCAGAGTATCGGCCATCATTTCCAGGATCATCGAAAGATCCCTGGGCACGGATTCCATCTTCTCTACGTCTGCGTACCGGCTCTGGATCTGTTTGCGATATTGCTCAATCTGGCCCGCAATCGACTGGATGGACTCGGGAATTTGAACAAGGTCCTGTTCGAGAGTTTTGGGGACCTCGACCCGCTGTGCCTGCAGCGCGTTGAGCTCCTTGGTGGACTTTTCTAAAGCTGCACTTAGTTCTTTCTGTAAGGACAGAACAAAAAAGGATGATGCAGACGAAAATTAGAAAACCACTGAAATAGTTGCTGAACATTTTTAGAGAAAAGAAACTTTTAGAAGAAACAACCGTGTCCGTACATTTTTCTCATTCAAGGCCAACCTGTCCTTGGTGACCTCGTCCTTTTGCCTCGTCATTTGAACCTCCCGCTTCTTGTAGACTTGCATCTCCTCTGCCAGTTTTTGGTTGGAAGCTTTCAGCTCTTCTACTTGTGGTTCCTGTGCGATTTTCTTTAGCCTAAAATACCGTAAAGTAAAAGTGAATTAGCAAAAAGTAGTGTGTACCCTCTGAAAAACCGCTTCATGCCAAGATTCTGCCAAAGTTGCATACCTAAGTGCTTCCAACTCGGCCTTCAAGATTTCATGCTCCCTGTCACGTTCCGCAATGATTTCGAGAATGCTATCGGACGTCCGCAGCTCTTGATAAAACACGCCCTGTCGATCCTCCTTGAATTTTGCAAAGTTGATTACTGCACTGAGAATTCGACGGACCCGCTCTGCCTCTGGCCTTGTCAAGTCCCTGGAAGTAAAATCCGTAATCCCGACGTCGCGCATCATGCTCGTCAATTGATTCAGAAAAATGTAGAACCTGACGCCGTCATAGATATATTCCTATAAAAATAAAAGTTGGCCCCTTGTCAGCCAAGTCATATAAACAGACATCACTCCATGATCCATCTTCCTCATTGATGTTGATGTGGTTGTTGCGCATCATACCGGATGTGGAGAGACGTTCATGCTCTGGAGATTATCCAGCGTCATATCGTCGCGCTTCCTGCCAGTGACAATATCCAGGAAGGTCTCATAAATTTGCATCATCTTTTGCTGGGTCGGCCTGGCGAGCTCCTCCTCTGTGCATGAGACCTGAACATCAGCCAGACATGATACGATCGCCTGGGGTTTGAGCAGCGGGAAGTGGTAAACTTCACTGGTCGCACGAGAGGATACCGGGTGGAGTTTGACGCTTGAGTTAAGTCGTACACTCGAGTTGAGCTTTGAATTCGAATTATTGCTAAGGTTGCTATTGCTATTGTGGTGGTGGTTATTGGCAGGTGGAGTGGTGTTGACAACTGTTGCAGTCGTTAGCCTTGGGATGCTGGATCCTGGGCGCCCGAGTAATGATTGGCGTCCAGCTAATGACTGGCGGTCCGCTGGAGACTGACGATCGGCTAGGGATTGGCGACCGAGTATTGACTGGCGAAAGTTGCTCATCTTGCGATGTTGTGGGTGTGCTGGTTATTTTGTGAAGGGCGTTCGTTCGCTGCTGTTGAAGGAGAAAACACAAAAAAAGCGCGTCGAGCAGCGCTCCACAGTCACGCCTTGGATGTCGCGCCCTGATTTGGTGGCGCAAGATTCAGGGGTAATGATAACCAGGGGCTTCTTGGGAACTACTGAATTTGGTCCATATCCACAGTATGGCGAAGGATCTGCTGCCATTCATTAACTCCATGCACCCTATTACCAACAGCGCGGGGTGCTTCAGAAGGGGAAGTATTATACTTCCATGACAACACCATTGAACACGATCTGCGCCAGCTACTCAAGCAGCAGACAACCATTCGACGACACCAGGCCTGGACAGCTCAACGCCGTGTCAAGAGAGCGATCTCAGACCTTGACGACGTCGAATGGCGATCGACTCTCGCCCTTGTTCATGACAGGCGATCTGTATATACATTCTACAGCAACGCCGCAGACACGCGTCGGAGAACTCACCACATCAAGAAGCTACATGGTATGCTGCCCACTATGAACGCCATGAGGACTCGCCATCCCGACATCTATTCCGACCGTGTCTGCTGCGTCTGCGACATCTAGGACGAGGACAACGACCACCTGTGGACTTGCAGCGCCAATGGCGATGTCTGCAAACAGATCTGGCACAATGGTCTGCAGCAGATCGACAAGTGGGGCTGAGCTGAGACGGCAGAGCATACAACAAGAAAAGCAAGAAGCAGCATGAGCACGACATTGCCTGTAACAAGGCCCGTGCCGCTGCCCCGAAACCCATTGTATGGGTTTGTCCCAAGGCATCGACCCATATCCAAGGTCTGTCCTGCATCGGTGGGACTCAGTCGCTGCTCCTAGGCGACGACTTTATCGACTGCTCTCCGGATTTAACCTGGAGGATTAGCGATCTGTACCGCGATATCACGCCCATCAGCCTAATCAAGGAGTGGGGTAGCCTATTCACCTCGCCACCTTCGATTGCGCGACAGGTCATCCACAAGTTTTTCAGCTTTATTGAGATGCAGGCTACGGAACTGACCTGGAAACCACGCTGCAATGCGACCATTGCTTGGGAAAGAGAATGGGGAATCACAGCCAAAATGAAACGCGCATCATACAAGGGCCCTCGAGGAGACTGGAGTGAGGGCAACGGATACATTCGCGACGCTGGCCACTGTCCGTGTGGTGCGTTGCTCGCCGATCATGCACACGGGAGCTACCCTGGCCCCGTACTCGACCCAGGCGCAGCGGATCGGACGCTGCTAGACTGCCTGCAAGGGAGGAGGCGGTTGACAACCATGGAGGAGATGGAGAAGATACCCTTTTTGTAACAAAGGGTTTTCAGCTTTTTAACACACTGATGAGGTGTGGCAATTGCTGCACAGGTCCTAGGGGCAGGCCCGGGGATGTGACCTGTCTTTTGGCGACTGTGGATCGGCTCTACATTGGTGGAAAGGACGACTGTAGTAGGTCATTGCTAGTTAGGTCCGATAGAGTCGCAGGGTCAATCGACTCGAGAGACAAATTGATATAAAAAGGAGAGGGAAGTATTGTACCTTGAAAAAAAGGCCTGGCATGGGCGGAGGAACAAGAAGCGCCTTGAAGTAATATGCCGTGCCATTTACGCCACTCAATTTCCTATGCATGTACCACCTTTCACCCTGGAGTTGACGATAAAATACTGGTGCATCAAAAAAGGATGGTCGGTCGACTTTGGTTATCCTCGAATCGGATGCTGTATATTTTGTGCCCCATGGATCCAATCTGAACTGTATAAATGCGACTATAACCTTATTATTGTATCCATATGGAGACGCGAGAAATTTTTGGCGTATTTTTTTAGAATGACACTTCCGACGACTTCGGATGCGCTGCCGAGCGGGATGATGGGTTCGGTAGTCCATGCCGTGTCTGCAGGTCCCAATAGGTGGACGTGTTGTTGGCGGCGCTCATTGTTCGAACGTATAAAAGGAGACGTTTCAGCCTTAGGATACAAGCACATTGCTGTCGCCTGCTCGTCGACATATGAATCTACATCCTCATCCATACCTTGACTACATCGTACCCACTTCCGCGCCTATTCACACACACACACACGTACCCACTTCCACGCCTATCCACACACACACACACACACACACACACACACACACACACACACACACACACACACACACACACACACACACACACACACACACACACATACCCACTTCATCCTGCGCGCTTTCATCTCTACAACGTTGCTAAAGCAATTGGTAGCATCATAATCAATTCAACATTGTATGAAATCACCCCTTATCACCACACCACAAGTTTCGCACTCACAGAACCTGCCGCTTATTATTTGTAAGACAGGCCAATCTTCGCTCAACTCCTCATTATCTCCAGTCCTTTGCTTTCTATCCATCGCAGCTATTGAAAACACTTGACGCTTTGGATTAAACTTTGCGAGAATGCATGTATACAACCATCCACAAACAAGAAACGCAAGATGACAGTTACAGTAGAATCATATTATAGGTATATTTTAATGATGATGATGAAGACTACAAGCTACATTGCGCGACCTTCTATTTAATAGGAGCCAATGGCGTAGTAGGGCTCACCCTCGAGAGGGCACAAGTCGTCACGGGTGCCCCACCATTGTACCATAGAGGCATCACGGATGGTGAAGATGAAGAACGACAACAGGACCATGAAGGCAACACCCGAATCAAAGGCAGCCGAAAGGACATAGGTGAAGCGCAAGTGCCACTCGGGATGGTAGCGGCGGGCGAAGAACTGGAAGGCGAAACCGAGAGCCAACCAGTTGGTATAATGGTAGGCCTGAGCGGGAGGCATCATACCAGTAGCGGCCAGCAACACAGGGATGTGGACATACTCCAACCAGCTGTTGGGGAAAACCTTCTTGAGGTAGTAGAAGGGGATGGGGAGGACGAAACCAATCAAGAAGAAGTAGTTGATAGAATTGTACATCGAGGTAGATCCGAACATCTTGTTGGGCGAGATGACACCCCAGATGACCGAGGCAGAGTAGAAGGTTCTGGCAGAGGGGCACGAGAAGAGCGCGTTCTTGGTCGTGCAGACATCCGCCTGGGATTTCAACAGCCAGTTGGCAGTCAGCAAGTTAACAAGACCAGCAATGACGGTTCCGAGAAGCTGAGCCCAGAACATGGCGCGTGGGGGAACCTTCATGTAGTGACCCAACTTCAAGTCAGAGGTGAAGGTCATAGCCTGAGCCATCGAAATGTAACCGAGGGTCTTGAAGGTAACGTTGGCAATGGGACGGCCAGGAAGGATGTAACCGATAACGTACTCAGTGATGATGTTGAGACCGGGCTGCTGGTTGGTGATGGCCTGGATGAGACCGACGGGGAGGGAGAAGATGGCAGCAAGAGCAACAGCCAAGATGACGCCCCACCAGGGGAGCTTGTAGTCCCAGACCTCGCAGGTGATGACGGCAACGGCGGTCATGATGACGAAGAGAGCAGCGTACCACCAGTCGGGAACCTCAGGGTAGGCCTGCATGAGCTTGTGGTGGATATCCTCAGAGTGCTCGCGAGATTGCTTCCACTGGGCAACCAACTTGTGGCGATGATACAACCAAGTGTGGGTCATCATCGAGGCAAGACCAGCAAAACCAATACCGTAGGTCAGAGCGAAGAAGGTCGAGATGCGAAGAGGACCATAGGCCTCGTACTTGGTCTCGTCCAAGACGTTATCGGTCATAACCGACACGGTAACGTATTTCTCACCATTGTCGCGGAAGAGACCCGAGGTAAGAATGGGGAATCTCTTAGCCTCCCACAAATTGGTATAGTAGGCAATAGGAACCAAGACCCAGGCGATCAAGAAGAAACCAAGGGCGATGTTGACCTGGGCCCACCAAGGAACGATCAAAGGAGAACCCAAGAAAGAAACGATGTTGTTCCAGTCGAGAGAGATGGCACCGAATCCAAGACCACCAGCACCAGTGAGCTGAGACAGCACCAGGTTGTCAGGCTTGATCCAGCAGATCCAGGCAATGGAGCTGACGACGGGGAAGAGGAAGCCAGGAATCCACTGGTACAGGAACATGACCAAGGTAGCGACCAAGAAGAACTTGAAGCGAGACCACTGGCCAGGGGCGAGGTCCTCATCCTGGTGAAGGGTGTTGAACAAAGCGACCTGGACCAAGTTGGCAGGCCAGATCATGGCAGCGGGGTAGACAAGGTAACGACGGAGGACACCGGCCATACCGTAACCCAACATCTGTGTGCAGAGAATGAGGAGGAAGTTGGCGAGGAAGCCAAAGTCCTGGCCATAGAAGACCTTCTGGATGACAGTGATATCGACAGCATAGGCAGTACCACCAGCGCAGTTAGCAGTCAAGGCAACCAAGACGTGCTCCTTGATGTTGAAGGGACCGGGGTTAAGGCGACCAGCGGGGAGGACCCTGGCCAAGAACTTTCCGAAGGGGAAGGACAACAACTGGATGACCAAAGTTGAGATGGTCATGGGCTGCGTACGGAACCAGCTGTGAGATGCAGAAAACGAGTGTGAGGTGAGTACATGTTATGGAGGATGCGTTAAGAAATATGGCTGGTTGGTAGTCGTTGAAGGCATGTTGACGATGACTTACAAGAACTGGTTGAAGAAGGAGAGGATGACTGAGAAGATAACAGCCATGATCCAGAAACGGAAGGTGAGAACTGGGGTGCTGGGGTCGTCCTTGTTGGAGACGATGGCAGCAACCTCGGGGATGGGGGAGTTCTCCTCCTCATCGAGGATGACGGACGAGCGCTCGATATCGAGCTTCTCGTCGACGTACTCCTTCTCGTTGGCGTATTCTTGCTTGTGCTCAGACATGATGCCTGTGCGTGTGAGGGTGAGGGAGGTCGCGGCAAAGATGGAGGGAAGAGAGGGAGCAAGGACCTTTTTGTTTCCTTTGGGGAGGAAAAGGGGAGAGGATGGAGTATGGGGCGCGAGTGAGAGATGGTACTGGGACAAGGAAACAATGGTGATCCGGGGAAGGCAGGGCTTTTATAGGCGACTGAGCCTCCTGAGAGGTGCCCATACGATCTGTAGTCTCTTAGTCCCCCCTTTCTGAGCACAACAGCTCCCACGAGTGCTCATTTCGAGGACGCAAAAGGGAAGCGCAATAGGGTTCTGTCCAAATGTGGGCACCGCCTGTGGTTGGTTGGACAGGACGCCATCCTCGCTCCCTTTTTCTTTTCCAACGGCTGCAAATGATACACTAAGGGGGGTGGTACAGGCCGTAACCAGGGATACAAAATCAAAATAGATTATCCAATAAATGCACCCCTCGGTCTGCTTGGTCTGGAGCGACCAGCCAAAACAAGTGGGATGCAAACCGAGCTACAGGATCCTAGTGCTTTGCATCGCACCAGTCGTCGTTGCCTCCCATAGCTATCGCGCGGATCATCCTGTTCTAGAGACCTCGGTCATCGTTCAGAACAGAGTAACCCTGATGGTAATAGTAAGGACTGTAAGTGGAAGGCATCACCTTCAGCTCCTTCCTTGCAGTGGGATATTACCCACCCTTCTGCTCTCCATCTCTTCTTGAACGAAGACCGCGAGATACTCCTTTACAGTTAGCTTTTGCTTTTTTTTTTTTTCCGTGCGAGAGAGTACCAAAGCAACAGAATGCTTCTCTGGCGCCATTGAAGGAAGAATAAGACTCTCCTGCTCCCTTGATCCTGTCGCCGCGGATCCCTGGTTTCACAGCAGCATATAGACATCAAAATTGCTGCCTTGTGAGCAAAATGTATGCAATTGCATGGTGTTATCCATCTCCATTGTCAGGCAGTCTGCTTAGTTCAACATATTTGTTTTCATTTATTGAATAATATTCTTGCCATTAATCTGGTTCTATTGCTTGTTTATTTGTTTGTATTATAAAAGCGCTTATACCATCTCCGTCATTCTGTTGTGCCCCATTCGAGCCCACACAAACATCTGCCTCCATGAATGATGGGTAAGCTGTGACACTGTGTGTATGTGTTTGTGTGTGGAGGAATATAGGTCGATATTTGAACTCCATCATCGTTTGGCTAGTAGGATAGTTGATAGATGTAAGCAACGCGACAGCGATGACAAAGATTCCTCGGACACGAACTGAAAAAGGGTTAGGGACACCACAACCTCGGAAACGGAAGCGCTTGACCGATGAGCAAATGTTCATTAGCATTAGCACTAGCCGACTGTCTCGGACTTGGTGCAAGTCTGAATGGTGGGCACTAATGAAAGAAAAATCACACGCCCGCAAGTGAGAACGCTGGCAGGCATGCCATTCGCTCCTTCAGTCGTCTGCTCACGTTAAGCATTCAACTCAGACGTAAACATTAGCCATGAATAGAGAAAAGAACGCTTCTACGCCTTCCATTTCTCTTCGTATTGCCATGCTCCCTCTTGCGAGTATCCAATCCCGTGCAGGGGATGGAAATTAAGCACTAGCAATGCAGCTTGGACAAAAGACGCCAAAGCGGGAGCGAATCGGACTCGTTCCTGGCCACAGAGAGGTGTTTTTGGAAGCTGCACCATCCTTTCCTGGGATTGAATTTTATATTTCGGGAAACGCTCGTGGGCTGCTGGAACGGCGGTTGGACTGAGCTCGTCACGAGGAAGCCGCGTTTGGCTGCTTACAGTTTGACTAGACCCAAAACGGAATAAGATGCGTGAAATAGTAAATCCTTCTCCCCTAGTGTGAGCGTTAATGAGAGATTGACAATGGATGGGAGCCATAGTCATTTAATCATTCTTAGCCCCTCGTTTTCCTAAGCAAGCACGGCACCGCAACTGAATGACCCTTTTCTGTAACCAGAGCTCATAGCATAACGCCATCGCTCTGTTCAGCCTCGCGACTCGGTTGAAATTAATCGGTCTGTCGCTCCATGGACACGCCCAGTTCGATCGAATAGTCAAAAGAACAAGCAACCAAAAGGTCTTGCTTCATTTACCTCATTCTGGGTTTCTCAGCAAATCCCGGCGGGCCATCCTCAGCTTTCCCATCATTCAGCGATAGGCATAGCCCACCATAAAGCTCATTTTTTTTCGCGTGACAAACGATGATCCCTCGGATTCCGGGCTTTACCTTCCCGGTCTCCAACCTTTAATTCAAACTAAGTCATTGGGACTTATGTTGCATCGGTAAGAGGGTTCACAGTTTTTCTTTGTAACCCAGATAAGAGCATACTCGGAATCGGCTGAAAGACGCCTATTCGCTGCCGTGCCTTGTACACGCGAACTAATACCTGACATCCTGGGAACCTCGGAAAGGCGCTCTGCCGCCAACTACCCAATGGTATTTCATCTCCTTTAACCTTTCCCTATTTTTGACGATACGATCTGAAGTACTGAACCACCAAGGTTTGCTTCCAACTTCGGTCTACAGTTAGACTACAGACATCGTATGTACATTTGTGGTGGCCAGGCATCTCGATTCTCCGGGAAAAGAGTTGTTGGGTAGCCTGCCTTTCCCTCGGATTCCAACAAACAAGGGAGCTCAAAGGCGCGATTCGTTGAGGTCTTTGCAGTACAGTGTGTCGGGTATATCTCGGATCGACTTCCGGTAAACTATGTTCTGCTTGCTCATAACGAACTCTATCCATTCAAAGTTCGTGTCTGTGAAAATGAAAGGAGGAAGCCCAGCGCTAGGGTTTGATGGATTTTGCGGATCGTCTTCCGATAGCCCGCCGGCGATTTGGCGCTTGTTCTTTGGGTCTAGAGCATCACTCGGCTTTCACATCAAGAGCTGTTGAACACATGGGCATTCATGCATCCTGTCGCAGTAGGCTGGCTTCTTCTGCGCACTTTCCCAGCAGCTCACCTGCACTATTTTCATTTCATCGCTTCTATGGATTGACGATAGACTAGTCGACCAATATATGCATGTAGCTTTGACATTATAAGAATACAGTGCGTTTTTCTTCAGGTTTTTCGAGATCGACATGTCATGGGAATGCTCTCTTTTCTCGGAGGTCACTTCTATGGCCAAACCAGTTACCGAATCGATCACGGCGGTTGCACAATCCCACATTCGCCACGGCACAGTATTACCATCCTGCTCTGGAGATACATTCATTTCATACTAAATGTAATAGATGTCTATTGCGCATGAGAGCAGTCTGGCCACAGACTCAAAGGCATCGTGGGAAGATCATCCTGTCTGCTTGCAATCCAGTCTTGTGCGACAAAGAATAATTTATTTCAGATTGCATCCTATCAAATCTCAACCTGCAAGAGGCCCTCCTTGTTGGCAGGCAGCGCTCCCACAAGTTCTGGCCCAGACGCCGACAGTTTTAATACGCATGAGCTGCCTACAAAAAGATTGCCTAGAAGATCGCGATACAAAAATTGAAAAGAACAAGGGTTAGCAGACCGTAACGAAACAGGTTCGTGAGCATCCATGCAAGTGCAGGTATGCAATACAACGCAAAAGTTACCTGATTCTATCCCGATTCTGTTCGCAACAACGAGATACACTTCTTGCGAAGATCGCTGACCCATACCATAGTATGGATTCATTCTCACTGCCCAGTATCGGATCGTTTCGTGCTGCAGCTCCGATTGCTCTTCGTCCTCTTCGTCCTCTTCGTCCTCCCACTCCTCGTCATTATCATCGTCATCCTCGACCTGGTCTCCTTGTTCCTCCACGTCGCCGGCCTCCTTATAATCGCCACCTTCAGATGCCTTCGCTCTTGCTTTGGATGCGGCGGATTTGAGCTTTGGCTCAACCTTCTCCGCCTTGGGTGCCTCATCACCCTTGTTCCAGGCCATGGAGCACAACAGAAGGTTGGTGTTCTGCTTGAGATGAAAGTTGGAGAACTCGTAATCCAAAAAGGAGGCCTTAAATTGATAAGGGTTCACATCCATGCAGATGCCAAACCCCACCTAGACAACACGGTAACGACCAATACGCCAGGCTTAGAGTAATGATTTTATTTTTCGAGAGTGCGGATCAAATTTCCAGATCGGTGATGTTCACTTACTTGACCGAGTCCTGGCACCGGCATCGATCTGAACCCCGCCCCTTCCTCTGCCCAGTTTTCGTCCGTGTAATACAAAAAGTGTTTTGAATAGGTCGCAAGAAGGTTGCCCTCTGGAGATACGAAGCAGACAGAATTGTAAAATTCTTCGTGGAACTTGTCTTCCTCATTGATGATTCTCTTTTCTGGGTATCCAACCTGCACATGGGCACCCAAGCGTACAGCTAGTATGTAGTTTTGATGGAGTGTAAGTAGGTGGAACGTAATTTCTCTCCCGAATAATAATACGAATACTAATAGAAACTACCTTGAGTCTTGGCCCATTGTACACTTGGTCCAGTCTCGGCGTCTTCCAGGTATGGTCGGATGTGTTCCTTACTCGTAAAGACGTAGCCTGAAGTGAACATTGAGCCATTATATTCTGATCAGTAGCAGTTCCTGGTGCATAAGCACCATTGTAGAGCAACTAACCCGCCCATTCATCAAAAAATAATAAAATAAAATAAAAAAATGTCTTGACCGTAGCTTAAACGACAACCCCATACCTGTGAACGCCATTTCTGGAAGCACCAGCACATCCACATCCTCAGGCTTCAGACTAAAAACACGTAAAATGTGGGTGGTATTTTGTTAACATAGTATCGTTTCACGCTATATCTTTTGAAGGCCTTCTGGTAGCTTACTCTGCAATCATCTTGGTCGCATGGTCAATATTTCGCTGGACCTCGCCCAGGAAGGGCTCGAATTGCAAACAAACTAAGCGCGGTGGAAGGTCGAGGTAAGGTCAGACTGATCGCGGGGTTTAACGAAAGGTGAATAACCGTGTGTCCATTTACCAATCTTCATCTCTAATGTGTTGAATGAGATGTGTAATGGTGGGGGTCAAAACAAAGATAGTTCAGGCCAGGGTTGACGTTGGGCATAGTATTGTGCGCAGCTTTTCCTTCCCCCAATGTGCACTACCTTCGATTTGGATATCATATAGTGGCTTTTGACCTCCACCACGACCTTGAAGGGTCCGAGATCGCGGGGAAAACGTTCTCGGCATTCCTCACCAACATTCTTGTCAACCAAACCAGCACCATGTCAAGCCTTCCGCTCATGCGAAGACTCGCGCTGTCTCTCAAATCCATAGCTCCAGGAGGCGGACGTCGACTGGCGGGCAAGGATCTCGATGGAAACCTGTACTTTGAGAAACCAGATCCCAACGGTAATACAACCACGGAGGTCGAAATTGGAACTCGGCGCCTTTGCATCGCATACGATTTAATATACATCGACTTGATTGATCCTTCAGCTCGCATACTTCGTCTGGGACATGTTAGCGCATGGATCTAACCAATATACCGATGCCTTGCGCAACTGGATCATGGGGCATTAGGCGGACGATACCCTCGCAGGACTGTGGAACTTGCCGATCCAACGTTATCCGAGGCCAACTACGACGATGCCAATATTACAGGTATGCTTCAGGGAAATTTCCAATCGTCAAATTCTGTATTGCCATGATTTTGAGCCGTTCCACTAACTGAGATCTCATCCTCCTAAATATTCTAGTCCAGTGGCAATCATGGCTCAGGAACACGCGTAAAGACCCACCGACATTAGCCGAGATTCAAAGAGACGAGGCGCGGAAGCAATTGACGATCACTCGTGCCATGGCTCTGGATCAAGCATGGCAGGATAGGAAAGCAGAGCTGGCATTGGAGCAGGCGCAGGGCCGTCAGGCGATCTTGAGCATTGCCTCGAAACAGGCGGCTGGAACAGAAGCATCTACGTCTCCATCTACTTCCCCATCCACGCCGCCATCCACATCTTCATCTACGCCATTACCGCCAGTATCAGAGGACGAAGTTAAGAGTGCAGCTAGGAAGCAGATTGAGGAAAGAGAGGCCGCACGTAAAGGTAACAACGTGCATTGCCGGTCTTGTAGATCAATTGCTGCCTTTTATGCCTTTGGGCAAAGTTATTAACCGCGTTTTCTTTGTCTTTGTGTTGGTGTTGATTTCGCAATAACTAATAGCTGGTTTCAAGCCCCAAGTGCAGCAAGGAGACACATTCCAGCCTCAGGCCTGGTCGCCGACGGCTTCCCGTCGTCGCTAAACGACTTTTGGATTAGAAGTATAGGTCTACCTTTCGCGGCCCTGAAAATAAATAATTTGTGATCTTTGAGTTTCAGCAAAGTACCCTTTTTTTTTTCCGAACGCTGCTTTACTCGGTCAGATCTAGATCAGCATGAACTGTTGCAACAGCAGCAATGGCAGCAGCATTCTGCACCTCCTCGTGCGCAACATCAGTCAAAGCCGAGCATGGCCACATTCATCGAACACAGCTCCGTCCAACGTACGGATCTTGTTTAGCACACGACTGATCGACTGTCCTAAGCGGCACTATTCTTTGACACCTCGCCTTTTCTTGCAGCACACTACCGCGGATACCATCAATGGCACCACAGTGGGTACAGGCGCGAAGGTCCCACACGTTTCCAATTCTCTCAGGCCCTCATCCACTCGAACACCAGCATGGACTCGCGACGAGGACCAGGCCCTGTATAAATACGTCCAGCAGGGCAAATCCTGCCATGAGATCTTCTTAGCCTTCCCAGGGCGCACCCTGAACGCTATCAACATCCGCATGTCCCGCGTCCGAAACGCCAAATCGGTTTCAATGAATGAAGACGGTAGCGTGGTTTCGCTGACAAAGGCCCACCGGGAGAAGGATCTATCCGAAGGAAGGCAGCTAGTGATTATGAAGAAGATATGGAAGGAGCAAGGCGCGCAATCCAAGCTGGAAAAGTTGGAGAGGGAGGACGAGAAGGAGGCATTTGAGAAATACGAGCGCCGAAATACCTTATTTCAGTCGACGAGAAAGCTCAGGCGCTGGACTGAGGAGGAAAGCAAGCTTTTGATAAAGTTAGTGCACAAGTACAGGGAAGAACCTGGGATCTGGGGCTTGGTCGCAGGTGGTACGATCGAAGATGATGACGGGAATATGCAGACACTGGCTAGGATGGGGATGTCTTGTAAACGCCAATGGGTGTACTTGAATCGGCCAGAGCAGATCAAGACTGGCTATTGGTCGGCAGACGAGAAACAGAAACTAGTAGAGGCGATCCGCAAGCGAGTAGGAAATGGTTTTGAGATCACCATCGATGTCCTTCGAACCCCAGGGACGACCACAGCAGCAAAGGCGAACAAGGCCAAGCGAGAGCAGGACAAAAGCACAGCGACAACAGCATCAACGGCGAATTCGACTACGGCGATAGGAGCGGACGCCTTAGAGCGGGGTAAACAGAAACTGCTGAAAATGGGTGGACCAGAGCTCTCGTCATTGAACTGGCTCGACATTGCGGCGGAGGTGGGCACTCGGGATGGACTGCAGTGCCGGAATCATTTCTATGCCAACATGCATAATGGTCGACGCGGACATTGGACTGAGGAGGAGCGGAGGTTGTTCAAGGAGGCTTACAAGAAGTACGGGAACCAGTGGAGGGCCATTGCGACCCATGTGGGCACGCGCTCATCCGCCCAGGCAAAGTACGCTTACCAGACTATCATGGGGAAGGAATAAAAGAGACCCCTTTAGCTCTGTCAAGTAACATAGATCAGGGTGAATGCAGTAATTAGTGCCCTTGGCCGCACTTCCCTTTAACGTTCCCTGCAGAGCGAACGAGGGGGTCCTGCATACGATGATAACCATGGGTGAATTGAATTATACGGTAGACTATAGAAAATAGACGGTGGGGCAATACATAGAAAGAAAGGAGGACCATTCATTACCCCGCACTTGCAAGTGTTGACCACGGAGACGAGGACGCAGCAGCGCGTCCAATCCATTACAAATGAACGCGGGCAACTTGTGCTTCCGATCGATCTGCATCAGCTATTTGTTTATTAGCAACAATTGAACAGCAATTGCCATATCAACGGGCCACACATCCCCTTCACCCTCTCGTAATAAATGAACATGACCTAATGCTGCAGGAACCTATGGACGTGATGAAACACATTGGATGGTCGAGTAGGCTGTTAGGCGCGCGGAGTGCTCTTTCAGTCCAGACGGCGCGCGTCCCCAGTCTTCAGTCTTCTGGCCCCTCCTCCGCAATTGTGCAAGCTGCAAGGTGTTACACCAAAATGCCAGACTTGGTGCTGTTTCTGCTGTTGTGGGAGGTGTAGATCTATAAACACACAATTACTTTGACAACATGCACGGAATGTGTGGCCCAACAATACAACGAAAGCCGTGTCGTATGCTGCCTAGATGCTTCCTCCATCTTCCACCCCGGACTTCCGAGGCTTTTGACACTTTTGCTCACATCTTCTTTTCCGCTTATATCTCCTCCTTCCCTCCCATTTCCTCGTTTGCCTTTTCTTCCATTCAAAACGCCGTCTCCTTTTCAGAGCATCCATTTCTTTCCCCGCACAATACCGTTTCCTTGAACGTGCTCAGTCCTTTGACGTCCAACGGAACAGAGCACATCCCTCTAACACACTCTGGCCTGCAAAAAAAAAAAAAAAAAAATGACCTTCTTCCTACCCGCCTGGAGCGACAAGCGCAAACGGAGCGCAAAGTCCAAGAGGAGTCCCTCGCCAACCCGGCTCCCCTCACGATCCACCTCTTCGAATCATGACTCGGGCTACGGCAGCTCCACCATTTCCTCGTGTGCCACAACAACCTGGAGAACCTCGGTCATAGCTCATTGGGGACGCAATACCTCCAACAGCGATCTTGCACAGACACAGCGGTCCTCACGTTGCCTCAATGAACCTAATCGTCAACCTTGCTGCTCGGCTCCATCCAAGCTCTCCCGACACCCCGCCTGCAGCGCTCACTCAGACTTTCGGGGCCATCCTTCTTCTTTGAGCTCCATAATGTCCTCTCCTCAGACGACGGCGAGCCCTGGCGCTCCTTCGGGTTCTTCATCGAACCGGTTCAAGGCAGTCATGTCGCGGTTACTATCCCGGAAAAAGGACCATCACTACCACCAGCACCAGCATCATCCTCATCCTCACTATCTTCATCTAAACCTTTATGGCCTGCACTCGGGGCAGCATCGGGAAGAGAGTGTCATGGCCGAATCCTCTGCAGGATCTCTTTTTGCGGAAGAAAAACAGAGCCAAAAGCAGAAGCGGCGGTCCCGACGGTTCAACAGCGCGTTGTTTCAGCGTCGTCGTCCTCGTTCCCATGTAGTCGTAACTGCAGCTGCAGCTGCAGCTTCATTTGAAACTGTAACTGCTGCACCTGCAGCCGCAAATGCACCTATTTTGGTCCATCCGTACGACGTTGCTGCTCCGGCGTGTTATCCAGGTACTGGACCTGTGGCGATTGCAACGAAGCAACAGCAGTTGTTGGGCCTACAGAAGGCCTCGAAACGACCATGTTCGGCCTCGACAAAACCATCAATCCAGGGGAATACGACCACAACAGTTACTATGCCAGGAACGGTGCCAGCGGCTACGATGTTGAGATCTAGAGGTAGCCGGCATTTGATACCGCACCATCATACCTGCCGCCAACACGACCTGACCGGAGGAGGCGCAATTCAAGTACCGCAAGACAATCAAGCATGTGGCACCTGCCCTTCTTCTCCTCCCTCTTTGGGATTCCGCCATTCTTCAATCGATTCCCTATCTCTCACCTCTGGATCTGCAACAGCTGCTTGTCTTCCCTCTCCTACGTTGTCTTCGAGCGTGTATAGCCACCCTCATCCGCAATATCAGCATCAATGGACGGCCTCGAGCTGGATCTCGGCCTCAAAAGACGATCGGTCGTTCATCTCGAGGCGATCGATGGACGAAATGGAGGTGGTTCCAGCCGTAACATTATCGACAGCGAAAGCGGGAGCTGGTGATCGTCGGGGGTCAAGCCAATCGGCCCTGTCCTCGACGTCTGTCGCCAGCATGCTCTCCCCCTCGTCATCGCCTTATTCGCTCGCCCCGGAGCGTAAGAAACCTGGCACAAGAGCATTTGGACAAGGATACGATATCTCGACCATGTTCAAAATAGGCCCTTTACCTTCTGGTACTCATACCATCATTCCATCCGAGGTGGTATCCTGAGCAAATCAGAGGTTCTTTTTCCTTGTGTTCGATTTTTACTTTTATTAGTTTCTGCAGTTAGTAAAGTAAATAATAGTATTACACTTGCATCCTTTAACCTCGATGAATCCACTTGATGACCAAGTGCGCGAACCAAGTCCCTTCTAACACGACCCAGCGCACCATAGCCTCGATAACGATACAGTCCACCACGCCAGAATAAAGACCCAGAATCCCATCTCTGCGAATCGATCGTATCCAGCAATCCCAGAACCCGGAATAGGGCGTCGGTAAGACTCCGATCCCTGGGAACGTTCCGCCCTGGGCAGAGACGCGACACGCCACAGTATCGAGCGGATACAGCAGCACGCGTGTGATCATGCTACTGGTCATCGCACAGACCATCTCTGGATAAAACTCTTGCAGCAGGGTAGGGTTCCGAGGCGTAACCGTCGATAGGTACCGGAGTCCTCTTCTCGCCCGATTGACGGCCACGGTGTTCGTGGAGCTCGGAGCATTGGATGAGGTGTAGGTCGGCATTGCGGCCATGATCGTGGCCGAGATCTCGGTCGCGGTCACGGCTGTCATCGTTCCATTCTCGGAAGGCGATGGTGGTTGCTGTTGCTGGCCGCCCCGATGCGCTGCTGCCGTCGATGCGGGTCGTCGGCTGGGCGACGCTGATGATGAAGACGACCCAAAAGCATCTGTGATATTCCTAGAATCAGGCCCGCTGGTTGTGCTTAGAGGCATGGCTGACAGCAACGGTGGAGGCGATGGTGGTGACACGCCCGATTTGGATGATTTCTTCCTTGTAAAAAAGCTGGCGGGGACCAATTTGGGGTAGATCCATCGGAAGATCCAGGTCTGGATGATTTCAAAGAGCAAGTTCAAGATATACGATGGGAGTACCGTGGAGTAGAGCGGCAGAATGCTTGGAGACCGGCCTCGGCTGTAAAAGAGGCCGATAAGGTCATGGACATAGTCGATCGCAAAGGTCTTGAGGAGGTAAAAGTAAGACGAGTTGGCGGGCCAAGGTCCAGTGCGAGAGTCCATTCTGAGGAGCAAGGAGTTCCGGAGGAGCGGATAGAGGGGTATATAAAGAAGGAACTCGACTCTATGGTTTCATTTCCGTAGCATAAAAAGCGGCGGAAGATATCAGTAAGAGAGCACGAGCTGTAGGAGGAGACGTATGTGTGATGAAAGAACAAAGGGCTTCGCGGGGTCATACATCCGCGTTGAGAGATAGATCATGGCCTTGGGGAGGACTTTGCGTGATCGCTGTCGAAGTCGTCCAATGATGCTGTTGAGAAAGGCCTCGTAAAAGATGGTGCAAGTGTGGCAGATCATGCTGCACGGCATCCCGTACCAGATCCCCAGGACTCCTTGTGATCGATATACTTGTCGAAGATATTGAAAAGAGGATCGGGGCGATGTCTCTGGGAAGAGCTTTGGAAACACCTATTCAGCATGGACACAAGAAGAAATTGGCGTCAATTTTATGTGCCTGTGTTGAATATCAAACTTCGACGTCCAGATTTTGGGGCGTGTAAGGGAACGTTCTAAATGCTCGTGAAGTACCTGGTGCCTGTCGCGGATCCCAAAGAATGGATAGCATCCAATGTTATTGAGGGTCAACGAGGTAACGACGAGGATGAAGCCGCTCTTGTTCTCGGCTGTCTCGTCGCGGATGCTGGGTGCGGGCAGATAAACGGTCGTCCCGAGGATGTCGCGCTCTGCCTCAGTCACGTCCCGCTGTCTGGCAAGTATCTTGGCAATGTTGACCTCATTGTCATCGTGATCCTCGCCGTGGTTCTGGTCGTGGTCGTTGCTGGTGATATGACTCTCATCCTGGGTCTCCGGTAAGGGGTTGTGTGTACCAAAGGCCAGGGTCCAGATTGCGCTCAGCACCATGGGTGATTTACCGTAGTCGTCTTTGCACTAGTCTGCTAAAAGTATTACTGTTTGCCTGTTGTCGTTATTGTCATGTCCTGCCTTTCATCGAGTTGTAAGCGAGGTGCCATCACCTCGAGAAGGGCTCCATACTCGCCCATTCTCCTGGCCAGGGGCGAGGGACCCATTTTCAAAGCCACGCTAGCAGACTCGCTTCCAAAATCCACGCATGGTCTCCTGCAAACGTTCCGCCGTGTCATCATCAGGAAACAGATCAGTTTTTCTAACATCCACATCAACCTCAGGAAGAGCGGAGCATAATACATAATACAGACAGGAGCAGGAGCCTCTACTTTCACCAATTACACAAAGAAGCAAGGAAGCACATTAGCACACATCTTTAATACCATGGCGGACAGTGGGGATACTGCCGCGAAACCAACACCAGCATCAGCACCCAGCTCGCCAAAGCTGTATTACATCAAAGAAGCGCGAGGTACCGCAAGTGAAATCTCATCAGCACCATCGACTGTTCAAAATGGTCGTTTGCAAACTGCCATTCTGATCCGACTGTCTTGTCTTCTGGAATAGCCAAGTCGGTACCACAGCAATTTACCGGAAGTCATGATCTTATGACCACCTTCAACCTCCTACCGCTCTACAACCAATATGTCAAGCAGAAGACAAAGAATAACGAGGACCTACCACCAATAGAGCCGACCTATTTTCCGTTCATCAGCGACCTACCAGGTACAGATATAGAACGTCGCCGGGAATGACCTTGCTAGCTTTCAAGTATCGAACAGGATGCAACGACATATGATACTCAATTGACCAATTGCTCTCTATCCTCATATGGACCTTTAATATGTCTCTGGTCTGACCTGCAGGAAAGAATGCAATAAGACCAGGAAACTATATTCGAGCCTTATTGGAGGCGCCAGAAAAGAGTTACGGTCCCATTCACCCATTTGCGTCGTCGACAATCCGAGACGGTTTCACTCTTCGTCCAGGGCCTGTACCAGGGGTAAATGTCTTTTGCAGATTTTTTTTTTTTTTGTTACATCCATGAACCCTGTGAGGAAAAGTGCTGGGTTGTTAACGATGTATGCGCTCCGGCGTTTCTTATATTTTCAGTTTGACAGCTCAGTCCTTGGTACGGATGAAGATGGCGCCTACAAGCAAATAGTCAAGGATCTACCAGTAGCAGGAGATTCTCTTAAGGCCATCAACAACACAGTGACAGGACTGGGTGTGGCAGGATACGCGGATCTGAATTCTGTGCCGCTAAGTGGTTCTCCTGCACCATCATCCCATAGCCAGCAGCATCACCAGGGGAGCCACAGCCACAGCCATAATCATGGCGACAGAGGCGAGCGTGGAGATGGCGACGGCAGTCGAGAACATAGACACAAGAAGAAGGTAAGCAATTGTGCATAGAATGCACGTTCTTTTAACAAAAGTTCTTTTTAAAGAATCCATAAGAGCTAACAAGATCCGTTTTCTCTATACAGAAAAAGAAGAGAAAGCACGAACACGATCATGAGCACACTCATCATGAAGGCGAAGGCGACACTGAACACCGCAAGAAGAAGAAAAGGAAAAAGGTACTGTAGTTTGTTCTTTTCTTATTGTGGAGCAATCGATGACTGGATATGGATTTACTAACCTAGCATCAATGTACGTTTGTCCCTTTCCCATTATGCTACTATTAGGAACGGGAGGAACATGGAGAGTACGGCGAGCATGGTGAACATATTGACATTGTTTAGCATATGTGTTTTCTAGACCTCCCCCTGAATAAAGCAGCGGGCAAATAAAGAAAAACATATAAAAACCAACACCTGAACTTTGGGGGGTGGGGAACGAGCCTTTCCGTTGTTTCGCATTCATTCACCAATCCCCTGTTCAACTTCATTTCCCATGATGACCGCCTATGAAGGACCTCGCAAGCTGACCCTCGGCGAAAACCCTGTCATCATCAAATGTAACCCATTTGGTCATTCCCCTTCGGTGCTCATGTCATACAGCCTCAAATACGTGAACTAACCGAACAACGTCCTTTGTCTTTGTCTCTGTCTTCGTTTGTATAGTCAAGTGTGCAGGAACCAACCTTCGCGTGTCGATTGCTCAAGTACCAACCTTCAATGAACTCTGCTTCATGGTCCAGCGGCTCTTTCGTTCCGCACTCTCCTCAAACCTGGACAACCTAATCCTGCGATATGAGGATGAAGGTAAGGGTTCCAATCCATTATGTTGGAGCCCTTTTTTTTTTTGTGTCTCTGCTGTGCTCTCGTTTTCAATGTCTGATTCGCTTACATGTTCAAATCCAAACGCGCGTTGTACGCCGTTGTTAGACGGCGACCTGGTTACCATCCAAGACGATGCAGATATCACGCATGCAGTTTTGCTTTCACCACTCCTGAAGCTAACAGTGAATGGTAAGCCGACACAGATACCCCCGTTTTTTTTTTCTTTTTTTCATGCATCGACCACAATGCAACGACGACCTCCTTGGAAGAGTCGACCGTGTGACTGAGCTAACCCCTTACTGCGCCATTTTTTTTTTTTTCGGTGTTTCATGCGTAACAATAGACAAAGTGACCCATCCAGTCGTGTTGCCTATAGAGCATCTCCCCAAGACCCTCGGGGGCATGGACGAGAAGCAGACCATTGCAGCGGTTACTGCGGCTCTAATCGATCTCCAGGAACGAATTGGCCGCGCTGTACTGGTGATCCAGTCTCAGCATCCTGCTGCTGCTGCTGCCGCTCTTTTCAACGGCAATGGCGGCGATACAGCCTCGACGACAAACTCGAGAGCTGGAGGAAGACAGCAGGAGAGTGCGAATACCGGCCATAAGGCAGCACAAGACCGCGGGTTTACGGCGCTGGATTCGACCCCGCTCGTTCTTTCGGTAGAGTCCCTAGGTAAGCTATAACATTTCCATGAAGACCAAATGTTTTTACTGACTGGTTCTTGTCGGTGCCGTATCCTTGTGAATCAGCTTCTTACTGCTTCTTCAATGGCTGCACTATAGACCAGCTGCTCGCACCACGGAAGAGTCTTGTCCAGCAGACGAGCGTATCCAGCCAAGCATCGCATCAAAATGCGCTGTCGCCATCTACGGTTAACCAAGCGGCAACACAGCCGACGACCTTGACGAATATAGGTTCTCAGTTGCAGCAACAGCCACAGCAGCAGCAACAGCCGCAACCACAGCCGCAACCACAACCACAGCAGCAATATCAGCAGCAACAACAGAATATGGCATCCATGTCCTCCCAGCCTTGGACTCCTCAACCAAACCAGGAATCCAGCACTATGCAACAACAACAGCCTTCACCTGCTCCTACAGGTGTACCAGGCTCGTCCTTCCCACAGCAATGTAATCAACAATACCCTCCTCAGCAACAGCAGCAGCAGCATCAACAGGCAATGCCATTTGGACAATATACCGCAAGCAATGTGCCCCAGCAACAACAACAGCAAGCGCAAGCACAATTCCAAGCAGGCCAAGTCCAGACTCAAGGACAGCGGCAAGCCCTTCCTCAAGAACAGCAACAGCAACAGCAGTACATGACTCAGAACCAGGGCTACCAACAAGCCCAACAGCCGTTACCTGGACATGCCGTGCAAGTCCCCCCACAGCAGCAACAACTGACGCAGTCGCAACAGGCGCCATACATGCAGATCGCGTACTCGCCAAGTCTATCTGTGCAACAGCCACGGTTTTCGAACCATGGAGCGTATAGTCCAGCCGCGACTGTAGCTACATCGGGCGGAAGCACGCCATTTGTGCGAAACAGTAGTTTATATATGTCGCAACAGCAACAACAATAACAGAATTGAGGAGTGGAATAGAGGGATAGCAGCGATGGCTATCCAAGGGGAGACGGGAAAGTTGTTGTCGTTGGTGTTTTTTTTTTTTTTGTGTTATTGTATTTAAGTCTGCACATGGCGCCAAAGGGAAATTGTTGCAATAAAGATATTCAGATATTCAGAATCCTTCATACAGTCAGAATGTATTCGTTGTCTTCCGGTATGCTGTTCTTTGAATATCGGTACTGAAAAGACCCCTTTGGATTTATACCATCGATAAGACTTTGTCTGTCCCAACATGCGTGTATTATTCAAACATCATACAAGTCAGTCAGGGCTTGCATGATATCTACGCGTCGAGAAGCAAAAAAAAAAAAGTTCGCGCGACGCGTATGAATCTGACCCAAAAAGGAAGGAGCCTACTCTAACAATCTATGGGTCACGGGAAAGGGGGAAGTCAAGTAAGCAGCGACCAGCTGAGAAGGAGCACCACAAAAAAAAAGGGGAGGGAGGTGGGGAGTGAGTTGAGCATCGCATTAAACTCACGCTACGCCAGTTACCCTTCAACCACGACCGCATCAAGCATCAACCCAACCCAAGACCAATCCGACATCTTTACAGGAAACCGAAATCGTACACCATCATGAAGCCCATGTTCTCGGCCGGCCACGCAACGTGCTGCACCATCCTATCTGTCTTTGGAGTGATCTTCCTGGGGACCATGTCCTTTCTCTTCTCCTTACCAGCCGAGTCCTTGACCCATACCGTCAACGACCCCGATAATCCTGCCGAGGTCGCCAAGGCCTGCTTGACCGCCACGGCCTTCTATGGATTCATGATCCTCTTCTGTGGTTGCCAGGTAACAGACCAGTGTCCAAAGACAAAAAAGAAAAAAAAGGATTGCCTACGAGTGTGACGTCGAGCAGTTTGGATAGGAATGCTGGAGAGGTCGACTTTCTTACAGTTTGAACGAAAGGAAGCAATGGATGACAGGACTACGAACAGACAGGAGTACCAAAATGGCATGAAAGCGGCCTAGAAGGAGAAAAAAAAAAGGATGAGGCAGTAAAAGTGTACTGGATGGACAAAGCAAACGGGAGCCGGCAGTCGAAACGGCATTCAAGGATCCTCTTTCAATCCTTTTTTCTGCCCGCTAACACCAAGACTCGTTTTCTTATTTCCTAATATCCTAATAGAGCTGGTTGAACAAGCGGGAAGAGCGTGCACAAATTCAGTTGCAATAAAAAGTCGTCTTTTTATTCAAGGAATCTACATTGGTATAATCGCTTTGCTGAGATAGCAGTGATGCCTTGCTATTAATATTTTTTGTCCGCACACTGATCCCAGTTGCCTTCAGACCTGTGCATCGATGCACCCGCTAAGAATGTTTATTTTCGACATGTCTGCAAATGTGTTCATAAAGTCTTTGAACAAATCCTCGATGCGCCAATAAGCAAGAAAACGACATCATAAGCACTATGTGTATTAAACAAAGGCGATGGGAAGAAGAAAAAAAAAAAGAAAAGAAAAGAAAAGAAAAAAGAAAAAAGAAAAAAAGAAAAAGTGGAGTAAATGTACACGGAGGGAAGAAATGCAGGTGTAATAGAGGGGACTTTTACTAAAGCAAAAGGAAAAGGATCGAGGAGAAATTGTACAGTTTCGGAAATAGAATAGCGAGAGATAGCAAAATGAAGACAGTAAAAGAAAAGGCTAGGTAAATTGAAGAAAATAGAAAATAGAAAATAGAAAAGAGATCAAAGAAGCAACTGCTTCTTTACGCATGTGGAATTTGACACGCTGGATTGATCAGCGTGAGTCCTTCCATGTCGGTGGGCATGCAGCTCGACATCAACGCCCCCAGGATCTATCACAGCATTCACAAAGGACCCAAACAAGGATATCGTAAGCAAATAAGAAATGACCCCACAAAGCAAATAACCATTAAACACAGCACATCATCGCTGGCTTTGCTCACCTTGAGACTGACGGGCTTAGTCATATACCCATCCACTCCACACTCAAACGCCAATCGCTTATCCTCGTCCCCTGCCAACCCAGTCAGCGCAAAGATGATCGTCGGGTGATAGCCTCTCCCCTGCTCCATGTTTGCGTCGACTTCATCCGCGCACGACTCAGTCTCTAGCGGGTGCGACAGCTCAAACTGCTTCGTCATCGACCGCTCAAACTCCCGGATCCGCTTCGTCGCTATATTACCGTCCATCACCGGCATCTGCAAATCCATCAATACAAAGTCAAACCCGGCCCTACCCTCCCGTCGCCACACCTCTTCCTGGAACCGCTCCACCCCTACCTTGCCGTTCTCGGCCTCAACTACACTGATCCCGCGCTTCTTTAGGAACGTTCGCAGAATCATCCGGTTCGTGATATTGTCCTCCACAATCAGCACTCGAGGCCATGGCTTCCTAGGCGTCTCACCGCTGCTCTTGATATCTTTGGCAGGATGACCTGTAGTCGTCCCAGTAGTACCAGCAGCCAGTGCAGACTTGTTTCTCTGCAGCTTCTTTTGCGCTTGGTAGTCCTTCATCGATCGCTGTAATCTATGTTTGGGCGCGCTCTCCTCAATATTGTATTTGGACCCCTCCATGCTTACAGTGCCATTCGACACGGATCCTTGAGCAGGCGGTGTTGTAGATTGTACGTTCATGGTCCCCAGTCGGTCCTCAGAGTTAGTGGTGCTGTTCCTTGGGCGCGACTCTTGATCCGGGGTCTTTACCGAACTGGGTCTCGACTTCTGGGTTCGAGGAGGAAGGACAAGTCCACCTGGAGAATGCGGAGGGAGTACAGCCATCGTTCGCCGCTCGTTTCCATCCGCCTGGGCTATGGTAGGTAATGCGAGCGATTTTTCGATAGCTGTGCTCGCAGAGAACAGGCGGCTGTCATGATGAATGCCTAGGGTCGTCCTAGCGATTTGGGGTATGGTCGCTGATCGAGTCAACGGTATTGGATGAAGGCTCATCGATGCCACATCTGACGAAGAATGTGGCAACTCTTGAGACGAGGACTGCTGGCTAAGGTTCGAGAAGGCAGGCGTGAAGCATTCGCGAAGGCACTGTATCAACTTGACGGGTCCGATTGGTTTGGTCATGATCACGATGCCGGCCGGGCGTTCAGAATCAATCTGCTTCTCCAGATACGCGTCCACTAACTTTTGAATAACCTTTGTGTTCGGTGGCGATGTAAGTACCAAAAGTGGCATTGGGGTCTTGGGGGTCTCGATTTCACCCTCCTTGATCGTTTGATAATATTCAGTCCAGAACGACAAGTAGGTCCTAAGTCGCGTAACGTCGTCGTTAATAATCAAGAGACCGCAACGAGACTGGTCGTAGAGATCTCTGAGCATGTCCTCGCCAGTGATGTCCTGCTCATCGCCTCTCTCAACATTCATATTGAGTTGCTGACCCATCATCCGCTCCCCCATAACCTTGAAGAGTCGATCAGAACTAACGGAGTGCTCTCCAGCATAGAACCTACAGGACGCTCCATGCCAAGGGCCAATGATATCCCTCAACGACTTGGTCTGGTGGGGCGCAGGAGTGGCCCAGACCAGCACTCTCACTACGCACCCCTTGCCCTCGCCTTCACTCCAGACTTCCATCCAGCCTCCTAGTTTCTCGACAACTCCCTTGACAAGAGCCATGCCCAGCCCGGTTCCAACCTGAAGTGGATCCTCTTGTGAGAATGGCTTGAAGAGGTGAGACTGCACAAACTCTGCAGAGATTCCCTTCCCTGTATCGCGCACAGTGAACACAATGGGACGAGCCTCTGGATGTGGAGGTTTCATTGGGACAGGACTGTCTGTTAAGGCAACGGCCGAGATCTCTACAAACCCGGCTGTTGTGAACTTGATCGCATTCTCCACGAGCTGGCAGTGGGCGCACAATAAAAGAATAAAAAAATAAAAAAAAATGAGAAAGGGAAGATCAATGTGTCATTATACCGGTTCATACAAGCAAGCACAGCGGCCAAGTAGATAGATATTTCACTGACCTGGGTCAGAATTCTGGTTATCGATTTAACATCCATGGAGAAATTCCAGTATGTACCCTGACCAGGATCTCTTTCCGGCTCATCCATGGCCACCATTAGCTCGAGAATCGTCTTACAAGGGGAGCGGATCCTTCGCGCCGTAAATGAGCTGCCCAGGGACTCTGTCGATGAGGTGTATGCGATGCCTTGTAGTGGGTGATTAAGTGATGTCGCGACATTGGTAGCCGACCCTGCTGTCGAGTTGGATGTGGAAGAGGACAGCGAAGACAGCGAAGGCTTCGACCAGGACGGAACCACCATGACATTCTTGTCTGTACAGAGCTTCGCCATCGAATCTGCGACTTTCTGACATAAATCACGGATATCTACGGTTTCCAAAATAGTTTCTCTCATATCGGGAGAAAGTATCGAAGTGCTATCGCGGCGGGTATCTCGAGCTTCCATGTTGTTATCAGGGTCCAGTTTCGCCAGGTCAATGATGTTGCTTATTGTGTCGATCAGATTCTTTCCGGAAGCCTCTGCGGACGAAACCATGGCCATCTGCAAGTCGCTCAATGGTTCTTCTGGATTGGCATAAAGTAGTTCCAGAACGCCGAGAATAATGTGAAGAGGCGTTCGAAGCTCGTGTGAGATGCTAAACAAAGTGGAAATTCATGCCAATGCTCGTCAGTATATGCAATCGAGATATTGCTCATAGCATACGGGGGATTGATGATTCAACGAATATGTGGACAATCCACGAATGTAACATTCTTACCTCTTGATGAAGATGCCCTTGGCCTTGTCGGCTGCCTCGACTCGTCGCTTCATGACCTCGGTAACCAGACAAGACCCAAAGTTCTTGAGATAGATTCTCTCATGGAATGAAAATTGCTTGGTGCGTGATGCGGAAAGAATGACAAAGTACGCCCAAGGCTCCTCCATCGACATGTTGTGAGTTGTCGAAGGGCCCAAGATCGGCACAACCACGGCTGACTGGTACGGTGTAGCTGCCCCTGACGCAAGTGCCGGCAGCGTTCCCTGGAAGGTATGACATAAATTCTTCCGTCGGGTAGGGTCCTTGAACGTCGAATGGTTCGCGAACGAACCGAACCTATCGTTCTCGATCGCGTCTTGATCATGCGAATACGTATAGAGGTCTCCTTGTCCTGGAACGCGTGGCGGCTCTGGTATTTCCTCTCGCACATATCCGAGCATCTCCTTGATGACAGGCAAGTCTCTTCTCCAGATGGGCTCAATTGCATTCAACAGGGCGTCACCGAGGCGATGGGGCCTACAGCCTACATCCGTACACACCCATGCCGACTCCTGTCTCTTGGCATACTGGTTCTCCTCATCAAAAACCGGTCTTGCAAATGCCCTATCCTTGCGGGATGAAGCAACGCATGTCAGCGATGTGTTGGCCTGTTCGGTCTCGACATGGGCTCCTTTCACGACGCCGACGAGATTCTTGCGACGTCCTGCAGCGTCCAAATAGTTCCAGACCACTGAAGATCCCGAGGGTGGAATGATACACTCGCTGGAGGAGGCCTGTACAAGATAGACGGCGTCCACATTCAGTGTAGCCTGGATCAGCATGCATGCGGAGGGGAACGCTTTGTCCTGCAGAGAGTTCCCGGTTGTATCTGCCGGTGTCGCTGATGCGGTTGAGGATGCAGATGAAGCCCCATCCTTGGAAGCGGACGCAAATGTACTGGAAAGGAAGGTGGGAGATCCTGAAGGGGTAGGGAATGCTGGCTCTGCTGGCGGAGACATTAATGCCGGCTCATCCTGCATACCCAGGCCCGCTGCTGATGACCCCAAGATCCCGGACGAAGAAGTAGAAAGATCTGATGGCGTTAGGAGAGCTTGTGGTACGGGGCGGAAGGCGAGTGGTTGCCCCTGTCGGTAATCCTGTGAGGCGACCTCCCTATTGATTGGCGGATCTTTTCCCATGTCTAAACATCCTCGAACCCAGCGTGTCACGTCTCGCATCATACGGTTCCTGATACAAAGCTGGACTTGATCGTTCCACAGCTCCATCTCGCGCATGACAACCGCAGCAAAGTCGACCAGTAGCTCTTTTTCTCTGTTCGAGAACGTTGCCCGCGGCTCAAAGTCGATAAGACAGAGTGCTCCGACGTTAAGCCCATCTGAAGTCGTTAGTGGAGCACCGGCATAAAACCGAACTGATGGCTCCAAGACGACAGCAGGCAAGGCTCTGAACCGCCAATCCGCTTTGGTATCGAGAATGACTAAGGGATCATTAGAAGGGCGCAAGATGGTGTGTCCGCAGAATGAATGCTGTCTAGGGACCTCTGGAAATGTAGTCACGTGCTGGGCTTTGACTGATACACAGCGATGGTCCACCAAGGTGATGACGCATCCTGTGGCATTCATAACGGCTGCCACCAACTGCGTGATGCGCTCAAAGTTGGGATCGGCTCCCGTCTGCAAGATCTGAAAGCTGTGTAGTGCTCGTAGGCGCTGCTCCTCGGTTGGTGGTAATGGAGGCGCCAAGAACGGCAGATATTCATATGGAGGACCAACATATGGTGGCGAGGGTAGAAGTGATGTTTCTAACTTTGGCCTTGGGATAGGATAGTCCGCAGGAAATTGCCCTCGTCGGTAATGGTAAAGAAAGTCGTCCCATGATTCGCAGTCCTTGTCCAGCGAAGTACGACATATCAATTCAAAGCGGTTGATGTTATCGGCCGAGGGCTGAGGCGACATCCCACCGTGCGAAACTGGTGTTGAACAGGTGGAGTTAGATGTCATAGTCGGAGAAAATTGTCCTGGAGAGTGTGATGAACGACTGAAGCTTCGAACAGTTTGTGCGAGTCGTTCAGCAAGTGCCGAGGCAGAAAGTTTTGAAGAAGTGCTGATCCCTGGCTCGGATATCCGGCGGGTCCTTGATTCGTTGACTTTGAGCTGATCCACGCTGGTCTCGACGCCGGCCTTGTTGTTCCGTGAAAAGGTCTTTCCCGAAATCGAGGTCGGGGCCAGTCCTAGGCTCGATTCTCCAACGGCTGAATCGGCGACTCCTTGCTCTGCTCTTGGTAGTCGAAGACTTGTTCCCTCGGATTTGCGTCTCTGCACGGACTTGTGCTGCATTGTCGAAGACCTAAACACGACAGGAAATTACGTCGAGAAGAGACGCTCCATCGCCGATTAGATATCAAAATACAAACACAGAAATGGAGGCGCAGGGGTGCACAGCGTCCGCTCAATCAACATAACAGAACGTTAAATGAAAGGAAGATTGGAAGTGCCGTTTTTTTTATCAAGGCAATGTTCACACAAGGAAACAAAATACGACTGCATCCATCCTGCGCTTCGGTCATATAACGTCTGCACATACACATATAATGCAAAAAAAAAAAAAAAAAAAAAAAAGGCTGACACCAGTGGTGTCTGCCGATGCGCAGGAAGAACAGAAATGCGGCAATTTGGGATAATCATTCTCAGTAAGAATAGGTGACAGAAAGATGGCAATGCTGGTCATGACATTGTAATGTATTGTCCATGGGGTCCAGGTCGTTGTTCGCCCAAAGGAATAGACAACTCCACTGTCCATGATTGGTGCATTCGTCATGATTTCTGGGCTCATTTTTGAACCATGCACAGACGCAGCCCACCATTTTGCAAACAAACAAAGGGCGACATAAAATATATGCATCTGGCATAGATTGGACCAACCAAGCAAACCAACACCCCGATTGTCAACATGTTTGCTCTTTTAAATCGCTGTCTCCTGATTCCGGGAGAGGCGGTTACCTCCAACTCAAATGTCAATCAGTGCGCAACCATATACACAAATAGGAAGGAACCGGTTTTTAAAGAGAAAAAAGAGAAGAGTATAAAGCATCCCTCTCCCAGAAAGATAGTAATGGATAATGGCATCTAAAAAAAAAGAAAAAGAAAAGGGTGCTTGGTTGCTGAGGGTATTTGCTGTGTATGCTTTTTTTTTTGGTGGCAAATGGAAACTGAATACAGCCAACTTTGTTTGGATACAGTTGGGTTGTGGGGGTCTGCGCTTTCCTTTTTCATTTATGTCCCTGTGCTTTTGTTGTACAAAGAAAGTAAAGTAAAAAGCACAAGAGAAGATGTTTGCGCGGAAGAAGAGAAAGAGGCGGGGAAAAGTGCGAGAGGGACAACGGATACCGTACCCAGTTAGGGGTGAGTTAGGATGTCGAAAGAGACTATGGGACCAAGGGTTTTGATGAAAAGACAAAACGGAGGGGAGATGGTGGTGGAGGACAAGGAGGAGGAGGAGCGGAACGAAATGGATGCGATGGATGAATGGGAGTATGGATGCGATGGTATTCGTTCGTCCTTCTCTTCCTCTTCTTTCCTTGGCAGCAAATTCATTCAGCACTAATGAAACTAAGAGATGCGACCGGCCTAATCAGACGCCTGCACGACCGCACCGTACCTCCCTTCCTTTTCGTGATGACATCAAAGCTTCTGGATCGAGGACCACCCGTCCAGATACCCAAAACAGGAGAAAAGAGATAAAGACAGGGAGGAAAGGGAATAAACAGAAAATAAAAAGCACGTACTTCATAAACGATACTCATAACGACGACGACCAACGGTAATAAAATAAACTCACACAGATACGGATAGTATATAAAGGAAAGAAAGTAACTACGCTCGGACAAAAGATCATCTTCGTTCAAAAGAGTCTCAACCACCTTACCTCGAGGATATCGACGATGAGGATTGTGAACATCTCTCCAATCCAGGACTCTTGCGACCACTACTCCCGAACCCTGGCATCCAATTGAACTTTAGACCCTTGGACCACCGGTGTTCCTTGAGCGACTCCGTGATAGAACTCCTGGGCTGCTGTTGACTCGATGACGGCTTGGATGACGAGGATGCGCTTGTCTGGGCCATATACGGAGGGGGTACAGACGGTGTCGAGTGCGACCGTTGTTGGCCATCACCATTTGGCTGCCGATCCTGCTGAACTGGATGAACTCTGGGGCGGGTTAAAGCCTGTAAGGTCTGTTCCTGAGATGTGTCCGGTGGACCTATTGTTGTTGCAGATTCAGCTATTGATGCCATGAAAGAGGGGTGGTGATGGTGGTCCTTGATGGTGCCGACTGATGATGATGATGTTGATGAATCCGAGTCGAATGAGAAGGCTTCTCTGAGTGCAGGTATAGGAGAGGTAATCGACCGTAGGAAACGTGGTCGACGATGGAAGGGACCCTGTTGTCTCTGATGTGGAGCGTCCTGGCTCGAGGGATCTGGCGGCGACCCATCTGAAGGGTGTGAGGTGGATGGTATGGCTACCATGTACGATGATAAAACGCAAAATGCGAGAGGGAGGGCGGAAGAGGCTGGTGCAGTGCAACGATACTCCTTATTGAAATGAGTGTTTGTTGCTTCGGTTTTTGCTTTTTCTTTTTCTCTGGGGGAGGGGGTGAAAAGAGGGTTTGTGCCACTGCCGCTCTTCCACTGCTGCAAATCCAGTCAATTCTTTACTTTGCTTTGCTCTTTCTCTCTCTCTCTTCCTTCTGGGTCGATGATGCTAGCGTTGTTTACGCCGTTGAATGGTTGGTTGGTTGTTAGCGGGGCTATGCGTTGGGTTTGCTTTTGCAGCCGGATGTGAGGGGTGGGTGTGATGGAGAGCGATCAGCGGAATGGTGGAAGGTGTTGCAAATATGAATATGAATATGGATATGTAAATGAATACGACAATGTTAATTGATAATTGATGATACGGTGTGAGTCTGTGAGGACACACACGCCACTACAGTTGCTGCAGTTGGTCAGTGGGTAGGCACAGGCAGGCGAGGGGGAGGAGGAGAGAGAGAGGGTGGGCGCGAGTGGCGAAGAGGGTCAAGGGTATATGTGAATGCGTATGCGTGTATGCGTGTATGTGGGTGTGATTACGGGTGGTCGAGGACGGAGGAGGGGAGAGGGTGATGATGGGGATGGCGAATGGGAAAGAGGGAAAGAAGGAGGATGGGACTCTAATCGCGTTGTTGCTTGTGTTGTATTTTAAAGTAAGACAGCTGAAAAGAGAGTTAGTTGCACGAACAAACTCTTTTTTTTGGGTGTCTTCAACAAAAAAAGAAATATGCTAGTCTATGGAGCATTGAGGAATGCCGGTGGTGACGCCTCTGTCCACGGAGGGGACCCGTTCAAAAATCCCCTGATATCCATTCGTTCATTCATATATAGAACAAAAGAACAAAAGAGCAAATTATCAGCGGTCAATGGTCAAATGGACACAAAAGGTAGATTTGGGGATAGACTGAAGGAAGAACCCCCAACACGAAGAAGAATAAAGACGAAACACGAGGGGAGACAAGAGGGAGGAAGAGGGTTGAAGAAAACCGTTGGATGTTGAGTCGGAGAAAACCTCGAGCTGAGTATCCGTTAACATTTTAGGGACGCGTTCCTTCAGAGGATCATCATCAGAGACGAACAAGATTTTGTGGCAGATGGCTGCCGAATAAGACTCACAGTACTTGGCGCGTCCCTACGCGCGTGCAAGGCCTGCAAGGTACTGCGGCTACAAACACGGCGACCTGGGAAAAAAAGAAAAAAAACCCCCCATCCCCATGCATAGCCTACCGCAACGGGCAAAAGGGGGATCTGCACCAATCACACCAATCACAGTACCCCCAGATCCTCGCTATATTATTATTTACCGTCAAGGACCACTCTTCTTTTCAATTCACAAACAGAACCCATTGGCTATCAACACATCCGCTTGTAGAGAGTACATAGACCCAATATCTAGTATCGGAAAAAGACGAATGAGCAATTCACCTTTCCATAGCGCGTGTTATGTGTGTTGTTTGTCCATTGATGATCCCACCCTCGCCCCGCCTCCCCTCGCTCTCGTATTCTTGGGCAAAGAGAGTTTATTATGCTCTGCGGATATAACAAATATATATATAATATATATAATATATAATATATAATATAAAAAAAGGGTAGCCCCAATGGTACCACCCAGAGCGCGTTTTTTTTTTGTCACCCGATAATCCAGCAGCATACAACGCAACAGCACTTATAAAAACAAGGTGATCTGGACCATCCAAGTATGGGAACTCACTTGAAGACGGAAATGGTCGTACAGTGTGCTCTGCTTGTACGTGCATACATCTTACGCTCATGTCTAAATGAAAAGCATCGATTCGTTCCACCTCTGCGGCACCACGCCCACACACACGCATCCCTTCATCATCCCCTCCCCCTCTCCCCTCAACAACACCACTCTTTTCTGGGCGTAAGTACCAGATAGTGCATACCGTTATGAGATTACCAATAATAATACACTTACCGCTCGCCGCCCACTGCCCACCGCCCACCGTCCACCGCCCTCCGCCACACCGCGCACTCTCGCGTTTTTTTCTTTTGGAGCGTCTTGAATAGACTAACGTGCATTTAGCTCACAATGCACGCGAGGACAAAAGCATGGGCAATCTTTTGGAACGCATATTTGTATGTGGATTTTTTTGTACCACAATTATCAGCCATGCTACCATGCAACAAACATGTTGCGTGTGTTGTTGTTGCTATTGTTGTCGCTGTTGTTGTTGGCGCTGTTGGCTTTTTTTTTTTTTTTTTTTTTGAGAGAGAGAGAGTGTGTGTGAGAGAGAGAGAGAAAGAGAGAGCGTGTACAACTTCAATTTCGATTATCGAGCAATGGGCTTTGAGAGGATTCAAGGTGGCGGAACAAGTCCATATATCCATATAAAACTCCTTCAAGCACACATGTCCTTTAGAGAAAATTCTTGAGTATATATTTGGATAGTCAGTTTCTCCAGCTTTTGACAGCGGACAAAACTCTTTCGGAGTTTGGAGATGTAGAGATGTACATGTACTTTTTTTTTCTTGATAGCTGAGCAATCAATCAGGATTCTCAGCTCTTTTGCTATTTGCTTTTTGCTTTGGCGGCCTTTATTTAACATCATTGGTTTGCATAGCACAACTGCGCTTTACTCTACTCCATACGAGGCCGTTTTGTGTTCCTGTCATCCTTTAAAGTCGGTACCGGGTGCGTCTTCTGAACCGACGCCGTTACCCTCATATCCTTGTCCTCGTTCGTAATCCTTCTCAGCGGGAATTCCACGGGTTGTCCAGCAAACGAGCTTTTTTTTTTTTTTTTTTTTTTTTTTTCAGAAAAGGAAGAACCGGTCAATATCACCGCCTCAACTACATACACAAAAGCACACACTATCAAAAGAACTTACTCCATGCCAGGCTTCGGATCTTCTTGGAAGTATGGGTGATTCAATGCCTCTTCTGCCGTGATCCGCTTCAACGGATCATACTCGAGCATCGCAGCCAAAAGATTGCATCCTTGCTCGCTCTTGATCGGCCATGTCTGATAGAGCGATCGCAGCACGTTTGGTGTTCTAACAAAGAGGCGTTTTTTCAACCCTTAGTTCACGCTTTTTTCCATTGCCGTCCGAACACGTATGAATGGAACTTACTGCCTAAATTGACTCAGGTTCGGATACTCTGGTTGCTGGTCAATCGTGGGCCACCGCTCCTCTATCAAAGCAATAAAAAACAGCGTAATAAAAAGAATAACCCTTTCGTTAGGAAAAAATAAATACTCTCACTTAACAATCCCTCCTTGCTCGTTACTTATCATATTAACTCCAAAAAAAAAAAAAAAAAAAAAAAAAAAACTTACTTGTAGGGTTGCCGAGGATATCAAAGATCTTTTGAAGCTGGTTCTTCTGAAACGGGACCGTCTTCTTATTCTCGACCTTGGCTTCCTCGCCCTTGAAGATCGGCCGCAGTGTAATCAATTCGGCGAAAATACATCCAATCGCCCAGATATCGATCGCCTTGGTATAATGTCTCGATCCAAGCAAGAGCTCTGGTGCTCGATACCAAATTGTCACCACCACCTTGTCTCCGTTGAAGAGTGGTTGTAAAGGCTTGTAGAACAACCGCGCCAATCCTAGATCGCCTGATATTGTGCGTATTCCGATTTTTTTTTAAACAGGCGTTAGTTAGTTAATATGCTGCTAAAAACAGAGTGACCTGAGTTAAGATCATGATCCGTCAGAAAGGGAAAAAAAAGTCGATCCCCTTATGTTTGCATACCAACTTTGACAACTCCATTGGCGGTGACGAGGATGTTGGCGGGTTTGAGGTCACGATGCATCACCCAGTTGGCATGGAGATATGCGACTCCGTTCAACAGTTGCCACAAGAATGACTTGATGGTGTATTCAGACATATATTTCCGCTCCGGATGACTGTGGAAACCGATGATTTGCTACACGAAGGAAAAAAAAGAAGTCCAAATGCATGTTAGTAAACATGTTGCTGTAGTGGAATCTAACAAAAAAAAAAAAAAAAATAGTAAAAAGAAAAAGGCATCGGCCCTCGGAGTGCTTACAAGGAGATCATGTTCTGCATATTCAAACACCATGTGGATCGACTTATCCTCCAACAGAACCTCCTGTAACCAGACAATATTTTCATGATGCAGTTCTCGACATAACTGGATCCAAAAAGAAGACAGCAAAAGTAAGCAATTACGGTGACGACAATTCCATCGACTATCGACGATCCACTCCTCTCATATCGCTTGAACAGTCCACATACAGCGATCTCTCGACAAGCCGACTGTGAGATCCCGATGTACGTTGCAGCCTCGCCCTCCTTGTCCGGCTTGAACTTCTTGATAGCGTATTCCTTGCCATCGTCCCTATGATCGCACAGAACATCCATATGAGCACATTGTCCAAGCACAGCGACTTAACGCTTCTTGTTCTTATCAACACACACACACATATTAAACGGGCCCCTTCTTTAATAGTTTCACACCATCCGCCTCCCATACTTGTTCTTGGACTTTGCCTTGTACACACGACCATAAGTTCCTGAGCTGATAAAGCCCAGAATATCGTATTTCGACGCAATCTTTTGCCGACAAGAGTCCCGCTTCTTCTTGTATTCCGTCATAGACATGACAGGTAATTCGTTCGGGTTCTCCATTTCGTGAATGTCAGCTTTGATGTCCGTTTGAGTTTGATGAGCAAAGTTTGAAGTTGAGTGGTCCGTTGGTTCTGCAACGCTGAATGAAGAAGGTCGAGGTCGTCCTGTTTTACGATGATGTTTTCTGTTCCTGAAAGTTGGAAGATGTGGGAATAGCCTGCCCAGCGGCTAACAAAAACTCAAAGCTGAAGCGGGCGTGACGGCTCGATGCGATCGTCGGCCCCAAGAGTGATCCCCCACAGGCACGCACAGCACGCCTTTTTTTATTTATATTTTACATATACTTCAGAACACAAGTATTCGGCAATGAAATAGCTGAGGTGTTTAAAAGGTGAATATTTATTTGCGTCAAATAAAAGAGTGTCAATCCTTATTTGCCCTTCCAGGGAGGTATGGAGAGGCGCTCTAACTCGTGGAATCTAAAAAAAAAGCGGGTGAGGGATGTATGTAAATATGTCGCGTCCAGAAGTCGGTCCTGTATGGTGCCGCGTCGCGCACAATGTCGTATAAGATGAGGGAGAGTGGTCGAGATGAAATCGAAGGTTCAAAAGGTGAAGGATGCTGTTAAGCGATTGTATGATGATTGTTGAAAATCCTGTATTTTTTCTTTTGGACGTGCTTTAACCAATGACGACCTTGTTGCCCTCCTCGAACGAGTAGGCAGGGATCTCAAGGTTCAATGGTGCGGGTCCCTTGCGGATACGGCCAGAGATATCGTAATGGGATCCGTGGCAAGGGCAGTACCATCCACCGTAGTCACCAGCCTCTCCAATTGGGACACATCCCAAGTGAGTGCAGACACCCAACATGACCAACCATTCGGGCTTCTGGACACGATCGGCATCGGTCTGGGGATCACGGAGCTCAGCGACGTTGATAGAATTGGCTTCTTCAATCTCGTCCTGAGTGCGGTGTCTGATGAAGACGGGCTTTCCACGCCACTTGATGGTAACGTTGCGACCCTCGGGGATGGTGCTGAGATCGACCTCGACCTTGGCCAAGGCCAAAACATCGGCAGAGGCAGACATGTTCGCCAAGAAGTCAGCGACGGTGGTCTTGGCTCCCATAACGGACAAGGCACCGGTGGTTCCGACCATGAAGTAGGAGAAGGCGCGGTTGGAGGTATCGCCAGATCCACTCTTGTACTTGTCGAAGTTGGGGATGTTGGTGGTCTCGTGGGCGGAGTTGTGGTTGAGACGGACCTGAGCGGCAAGTCCAGCAGGGGCTGATTATAGGGAATGCAGGCAAGCAATTGCGTTAGCACAGGCTCCATGAAGATAAGTCCTCCATCCTGCTGTCCTGTTGTACGATAATGTTTGCGGTCTATATAGGAGCTATAAAATCCGGGGCTATGTCGGAAAATACTCAGTGTTGACATTATTGCTGAGCTTCAGTTTCGGACCATGTCCAAATAGGGTCGTAGCAATACATAGCTCGAATAGAGTAGCCCTGGAAGTGTCGGAGAAGCCCTGTTTCTGCAATAATCCTGTCCGCATACTCAGGATCTTTGCTAGGTTGTGTTCCTCCGACGATTCTGACGAGCTGCAGTAGTAGATCGAGTACGAGCACCGGTCATTCACTGCTCCCGAAGCTCCAGACGTCCTTCGGAGAAAAAAACGTCCGAATCCATACATCTGAATGACCTCCGGGTGCACGCAAGACGCATCCTGTTACATTTCCGAAATCTGATCCAGTTAAGACAGCATAGCAACGTCTCCAGCAATGATTCGGATAACCATCCAGTGTTTCCAGGGGTCGTCCCCTACGTTGATGAAGCTCGGCGTAATACTCCGGTGTTCCCATACAGCCACGAGTGCATGAATCAAAGCTGGAAGTGGAAAAAATAAGAAGGTGTGGCGGACATACCGAGGACGTTGCGGACAGCAGCGGCACGGGTCGCGCGGTTCAAGGAGGCGGAAGCCAATCTGGCGGCAAGTGAGGCCATGGTGATGGATGGAGAATAGGGTGGAGTGGAGAGGAGGAAGGGTGGATCGCACTGCGATGATGCTTTGTTTGTACCGAAATCCGGTTCTAGGGTGTCATGTGATCTATAATACCCGATGGTTTTGGGGACGCGTCCGTTGCTGTGCTACCATTTCGAAGGCTCATACGAGATAGCCGTACCTCATCTGCCATTGCCGAGCGCGTTGCCTTTGTGATGAATCCGAGCCAACTGTTTACGCTAATGCCTTCATGGACAAACATATTTAAAGGCAAGTTATGGACTAGGAGGAGGTATTATATTTGTCTGGTTATTGGTCGAAGACCTCTTTTATTCGAGCGCTCGAGTGCGGAGGATCTTTCCTCGGATCCGATCAACATGTGGGTTGTAGAGGAAATTGGCGGCAGCTTTGAGCCGAACACGCGATTGACGAAGGCACGATATCGATGCAAAGTATGCTAGAGTGCAATACAAGCAGATAGAGGAGACGCCTCGACATGGTTCCCAGTCATGAAAGAAAAACGCGCTTGATGGACTAGTCCAAGACCATTGGTGAACGTGTGGAATGATGCAACGGCCTCCGATAGGTTGTTGAATAGGTTTTTGGATGCAGAACATCACCATGACATGGGATGTCGCACTGGACGGCACTGAGAGCTACACTAGTGTACAATCTCTTCTCCATTCCTCTTCTTATCATTTTATCTTCCCGTAGATGCTGTTTGACACAGCCATGATGAGACTCTGTGGGGTGTCAGAAGTGACGCGACCCCATGTCATTTCCCACGGCTTACGCACACCCAACACCGCGCACGTCCTTTTCTTCTCCCACGACCTCCGTCTTCCTCATTCCTCTTCATTCATCTCTTTCTCATTCCCATCCACCCAACCGCGTTCCTCATTTCACACCTCCCACTTCCTTGACAAAGCAACACCAACGAAAATGTCCACGACTACCAAACGCGTTGAATTGAAAGGCCTGACCTCCTTCCATACCCTGAACAACGATCATCATATCCCTCGTCTCGGACTCGGTGTCTACCAGGTCCCCGACGGAAAAGAAACCGAGGATGCCGTGCTCTGGGCACTGCAGGTATGTTGCATACTGATTCCTGTAGCCTCGGCGACAACTGCGCGTCCCAGTGCGCTAATAGTCGAATTGCAATTGTCATTTGTACATAGATGGGTTACCGCCATATCGACACCGCAACCATTTACGGCAACGAAAAGAGCGTCGGCAATGGCATCCGCAAAAGGTCAGTACACACATCCCCTCCACCGCACTCTTTCCCCTCAGCGCGCTATCCATCATGGCAAATGACTCACGCACCTATCCACGTCTTCTAAACAGCGGTATCCCCCGCGAGGAGATCTTCGTGACAACCAAACTCACCGAGGACGACCAGGGATACGACTCCGCCATTGCCGCTCTGAACCTTTCCCTCAAGAAGATGGGACTCGATTATGTCGGTATGGACAAAAGGAACATTGTTCAGTGTCGTATGCTTGAATCTTCGCACAGTTCAGGGCTCTGACTCCTCCGGTCTTTTTTTTTTTGTTTCCTGATAGATCTGTACCTGATTCACTCGCCTTTGCGTGGATCGGGACTGCGCAAGGAGTCCTGGAAGGCCCTCGAGACCTTGGTTGCACAAGGAAAGGCCAAAAGTATCGGTATGCATTCCACCCCGACTCTGTCTCCTGTGCATGCCTTTACTTCAAAATAACACCTCCAAGATTTACATGTACCAACATTCGCGCCTTCTTTTTTTTTTTGTTATAGGTGTCTCGAATTACGGAGTCTCCCACTTGAAAGAACTTCTCGCCACAAACCCAAAGATTCGTCCGGTCGTTAACCAAATCGAACTCCATCCCTGGCTGACTCGCCCTGAGATCATCTCCTTCTGTGAATCACACCAGATCGCTATCGAGGCCTACAGTCCTCTCTGCCAGGGTCTTAAACTCCAAGATCCCCGACTTGTGAAGATCGCGAAAAAGTATTCAAAGTCTCCAGCACAGGTCTTGATCCGCTGGAGTTTGCAGAAGGGGCACATTGTGATCCCAAAGAGTTCAAAGAAGGAGAGGATTGAACAGAACGCGGACGTGTTTGATTTCGAGATCTCAGTCGAGGACATGGACGTCTTGGACTCGATGAACGAGAACTTTATCTGTGGTAGGTTTTTCTAAAGATCTATTTTTTTTTTGGCTTGTGGCGCGATGTGGAGGAATAGGTAGATGAAAACAACACTAATGTCCATGCATCTTTTACACTCTTTGAACTGAAATAGAGTGGGATCCCACAACCGCACCCTGATCGCTAGACAGCCACAGCCGCTTCTAACGATCTGTTTTCTCCATCCAGCTGCAAGACGTGCGTTGAGCTCTTCCAATGGGCTTGATCCGCACGCACACTTTTCGCACCGTACATATATCACGTCTTCTCATTTCGTCTCTCTCTCCCTCCTCTCTTTGATCTCTTTCTTTTCTCTTTCTTGTATTTTGTCGAGAACTGTTCCTGGCAACGATGCCAGGTCCTTTCTGCATTAAAACCGTGAAACGCTGTTATGTATTTCAAAAAAGTCTTCCATGGATTGCTTAGTTTTTTTTTTGTATTGTCCTTTAATGTGTCAAAGAGTCCATTGATAATCCCGTTATTGGGTTTATTCGACGAGACATTTAAACGCTATATGAGAAACCAAGAGAAAAACAACGGATGACGATCGTTAGTAAAAGAATAGGGCCACAGTCGACTCATATGCTTCATCCATGCTATTTCCTGAAGCAATCGCAGAAACAGATCGTTGCACATACCGGGAGGGGTACATCATCTGCATCATTTCCCGAAATGAATAGGTTGACCAAAAGAGCGCGCACATAGAAACGATACCGAAAAATTAAATGTGATTATTAGTAAAAGACAACACCCTTCCAACAAGATCACCCACTGAACAGAACAACCGCAAAAAAAAGGAAGAGCGAGTTTGAAACGTACGACGCGGACAGAGGCACCGAAGGACTTGGCGGGCAAGTTGTTGCGGAAGCGGGCCTTGACGGCACCGGAGCCACCGTGGGCACGGGTGATACGGCCCCAGATGCAGCGGATCTTCGATCCGTTGACCTCACGCTTGGCGCGGTAGACAAAAGCAACACGCTTGCCGAGGTAGAAGTCGGTGTCGGCAGCAGTCTTCACACCCTCGATCTGGATGAGCGAGATGTCAGGGCGCTGGTTACGCTTAGCACGCTTGAATCCAAGAACACGACCTTTGGCGTAAAGACTAGAGAAAAGAAATAGGTAGGTGTTGGTAAAGATGGAAGCGGGAAAATGAGGGGTGATAAGTTAGACGGTTGTAACGAAAAGACGGTTGGAGACTGGCGTGGTGTGTGCACGTCTTCCGCCTCCTATGGTGATAGCGTTGTTCCTGGAAGTAAAAGAGATCCCTTTGGAGCTGCTGTAAAGAAAAGGTTCCTGACATTCGCTTTGAAGTGCGTTGATGTTGATGGCGATCGGATGGCAGCCAAAACTGTGCATAGCTTCTCTGTTTGAGAGTATTGGTCATCCCCCTCCTGGTGAGTTCCGTACAAAGTAACAGTTGTCACCGGAGACCATAGCTGTCCCTGGTTCTTTCAACTATCTCGCCAAGTATCACTCCTGGGTCGTCTTGTTTCGTTTTGCTGAACCCGTTGTAGGTGATCCTTCTCCAGAAAAAGCAGAGTCGATAATAGTCTCCCCATGGATCACGCCCAAAAGTCGTCGAAAGTAAGCTGATGTTGATGCAGATGCCAACAGCGTCCGTGCTATTCATTTCTTCAAAGTGACCTCTTTTAGAAACGTTGCCGCAGATGCTGTTGCCATCCGCTTTTGTGGGCAGCCTTCCTTTCCATGCAAGATTTGATGATGGGTATCCTCAAAAAATAAAGAGAAAAGCTGGAGCCCTGCTATAGCGATCTTTCACATCGGATGTCGAGCTTTATGGTTGCTGCAGTGCCGGTTTCCTGAATAGATGGGACGGATGGATAGATCGATGGCTGCTTCCGTAGGTCCTTGTGCTGCATCCATGTGGCGCCCTAATTCCCTGTATGTAGGCTGGTTCACTCTCACAGTCACGCACCGAGACATTGTGCTGGGTTAATTGAAGCTGAAGAGAGGGAGATTGTTTTCCAGAGCCCTGCAACCAAGTTATTCGGCCGTCTCAAGTTAAGGGTTACTCAATTAGCTCGAATGTAAGAAGTTGGTGGCAAAACGCGAAATCACTGCCTTGAGATTGACATTGATATCTTTTGGTTTTCATTATGATGGGTAGTAGACTATTAGGTGGTATAAAATATGATATAAATAGAGATTCCTGATCCCTCTCCCATTCTGTGGCCACTCCATCTTGCATTTGGTATCTTTTTTTTTTTTTTTTTTTTTTTTTGCCTTTGCCTTTGCCTTTGCCTTTGCTGCGCTTAGAAGCACAGGAATCCCTTCTTCTTCTGCATGGCCGCCTCGAGCTGTGTCTGGAGTCGATCCTGTGTTCGGATAGCATCGTCCTTCAACTGTTTCTCCTTCTGTACCTGTGTCTCCAACTGTGACTTCAGATCCTCCAGTCCCCGAACCTGGTTCTGTGCCTGGTCCAGACTCTTCCGGATTTCCTCCAACACCTGTGCCAGCTCGGTGTTCTCCTGCTTCAGTTTCTGCATCTCAAACTCCACGGACGGACCGCCCTGCTGTTTATTCGTCTGCTCCTTCTTGACCAACTCCGTCTCGAGTTCCTGGTTCTTTGACCGCGTCTTCGTGAGCTCGGCCTCAGCCTGCTCGAGCTTCAAGGCAAGTTCCTTCTGCGCTTCTTGCTGTTTGGCTACAGCAGCCGCGACAGCCGCCTCAGTCGCTGCAGCCGCATTGGCGGTCCTGCTGACAAGAGATTCCGACGAGACAGTGTGTGCCAACGACGACTTCTTGCGAGGACTCAGTGCATCATCCTGGGCTGGCGAGGAGGACCGAGGACTGGACGAGTCTCCGTTGTATTCTGGTGAAGTCGGAATTGGTGGCAGCGCAATAGTCGGTGGAGGCGTGTCTGGAGGATTGTTTAATAGGCTTGATCGCAACGTCTGCGAGCCGTTCCTGGACAACGCGGTACTTGACCGTGGCCTGACAGATATCGGTGGGGACGGGAACGCTTGGTGTTCGTCAACAGTCGGGGTAGATGGCAATGGACCTCGCTTCTCGAGCTCGGCAATCTTCTCCTCCAAGGACTTGATCAACTTGATCTGCTGAGCAGCCATCTCTGCCTGCTTCTCACGCTCAAGAGCCTCCTGCTGTCGCTTCTCTTCTGCTCCAGCAAGATCTGCCTCGTCTTCATCATCACCCTTCTTGCCAAAGTGAGCAGCCAGCAGTCCTGGAAGGAGATCGCTATTATTAGGAGAACCGAAAGGCGTAGCCGGGGCCGTGAGTGGAGGCGTCACCGGGAAAGCATCGACTCTCTTTTGCATTTCTTGCTCCTTTGTCAACAGCACTTTCTCCTTTTCTCGCAGGGAAGTTTCCTTCAAGGTCAGCTCCTCTTCCTTCGACTCGAGGGATTGTTGCTGCTTCAAGATCTCATCCTCGCGAATGCGTCTTTCCTCCTGAACCTTCTGCTCAATCTCCTCGCGCTCCAACCTCTCAAGTCGCTCGAGCTCATCCCTCTGGTCACGCTCCTCCTGGAGCTCAGCTTCATGCTTCGCCTGGGCACTCTTCAGCGCATCCTGTGCCTCGGTGGTCTTCTGGTTCGCAAGCGACAAGTCGCTGAGTAGCGACTGAATCCTATGCTCCAGTTTGCTAATCTCGCCCTCGAGCTCCTTCTCCTTGGCCCAGGGCTCATTCAAAGAGACATCGTTCAAGTTGAGGAGGTAGGCGTGGAGCTGAGACTCGTAGTCGTAGTCGTAATCATTGTCGCCCATTACTGTCGTTTCCGTACTATCACGGATGTGCGATGTCGTATCGGACAAGTGGGAGGGCCGTCCTTGGAGCTGCGACAAGAACTTGAGCATTGTTCGAACAGACACTATACCAGGCTCCGAAGAGGAATCGATACCTTTGGTCAATGGCTCCGCTGCTGGGACTTGGGGAGTATCGTCAGACTGCTTCGCAGGCTTGTCGCTGTCGATTTCAGCTGGAGTCGTCGGCGCCGCCGATGGTGACGCTGATGCCGATTTTTGCACTATGGCATTGCTGAGCTGCAAGTGATACTCCATATCCAATGTAAGCTGCTGGCTTCTCCTCTTGGTGTTGGCCTCCAGAATACCAGCGCGTTGCTGCTCGCCCTTGACGCCCTCGACCTGTCCATCAAGTTTCTCCTCCAAGTCGCGAATGGCCTGGAGCTGTTCCTGTTGCGATTGCTGCTGCTCAGCAGACCACTGGCTCAACGACATGTGCTTGCTGTTGATGGGGAGGCTATGTCGCAGGGCCTCGAGCTCCTCTCGAAGTGACTCTAGTGCTACGACGGCCTCGTCTCTCGACTTCCTGGCGGCATCCGCCTCCTCATAGATGGTGGCCAGTGTAGCCTGCAGGGAGCTTACAAGGCGGTTATGAGACTCCTCGAACTCGGTCATGTTCTGGCGAACCTGTACCACCTCTTGGTCCTTCTGTGCGAGGGCTTCGTTCAGTTCCGCGGTAACCTGGTTGATGCGTGCGTTCTCAGTAGATTGAGAGTCAGCCACCGAGGCCAAGGCAGAAGTGAGCCGATCGATATCAGCTTGCAGCTTCTCGATGATCTGTTCCTGCAGCTTGTGCTGTTCTAGCTCGGCCTTGAGAACCATGATCTCCTCCGAGCGTCTGTTCTTGAGCACCTTAAAACCGTCTGAAAGTGCCTCGTATTCAAGTTCGGCCTAGACGTGTGCAATGCTAATTAGTCATTTGCTACAAGGCATTTTCTTTTTCTTTTTCTGTAAAATGGGAATGTAGCCAGATAATATTTACCTTGCCCTTGAACTCCAATGCCTCTGCTTCGACAGTTGAAATCTTGGATTCCAGCTCCTCAATGAGGGCAGCTTGCATATCTCGGGTGTCCTCGAGACTTGTGATTTGCTCATTCAGCTCCTTGACCTTGGCCGGCTCAGTTTCAGTCAATTCTCGCTGAGCGCTGGCAGTCTCGCGATAGGGAGCCAACTCCTCAAGTTCTCCCTCTAGGCCCTGGATCTTTTCTTCGTATTCCAGGTTTTTTTTCTGGTTTTCCTCCAACTGCTGACGCAGATTTTTGATGTTCTGGTCAAGCGTCTGAATACGAGCAACACTCTCATCCCTACAAGACCAAAGTATCCAAGTCGTAATGTCAACATGCTGTCGCGTAGTACGCGTATAACATTGAAACAAACCCAATGGAATTACACACATACTTCAATCTTTCAAGGGCTCTAATCTTGGCGTCTTTTTCTTCTTGGCCTCTGCTGAGTTGTCGCTCGGCCTCGACGAGTTTTTGTCGCAGCTCTGCAAGTTCGCTCTCGTAAGCGCCCGACATGTCTATTCAAAACAATGTGCGTGAGCGTGAGCGTGTAGTAGATGCAAACACATGCAGACATGGCCGCACAGGTACATGTAACTGACAACAAGCATTATCCTATTTCGCATTTAGCCTGCATTGCATGCAGCACAAATGATCTGCAGCCTTGGAGTAAAGGACAAAATGCAAAATCCCGCATACCTTTAACATCTCCCAGCTCTGTCTCCCTCCTCTTGAGGACATTGCGAACCAGCTGAAGTTCAGTCTTCAAAGACATGACCGTGACCCGCTGAGCTTTAGCGTCAGACTCGGCCTTGCTCTTAACTTCTTTAGTCTTGACCAATTCCGCCTCCAGCCTCTTCAAGTCCTCCTGCACATCGCCCGAGCTGACAAACGCCGGTGAGGGTGGCACCTCGTCGTCTACACCTCTATTCGCATTTGCGGTAGCGATAGACCCATTGCCGTTGCTGTTCTTGAAGCTTGAGGGGAGTCGAGTGGGCATGGAGTTCTTGGATAGCAAGGCAGGGCGTGGTGTTGACCTGGGCAGAGTGCTGAAGGATCTCGACACCGTGGTTTGGTCTTGTCTCAAGAGTTCTTCAAACATCGAGTCTGGGTAGTCGCTCGGGTCGGGCGATTCACGACCAGAGGGACCTGGTGAACTTGAGGCCCTTGTGTGCTCGATCGTGTGCTCGTCGCTGTTGTTCTCGTTCTTGCCAGCAGCAAGCATAGTGATTCGGCGACTGATGTTGGACCCTGGATTAACACGAACCTTTTTGGCGCCGAACCTGTTGGTGGTCGAAGGTGTTACATTGCTTTCAGTTGAGATGCCAATAGCCTCTGAGTGAGTCGCTGTTGTGGGAGTGGTGGGAGTGGAGGGGGTAGGTGTGGTTGGGGTAGCGGTTGGAGTAACGTCTGAGGCGGACACAGGCTGTGGTTCAAGGTCGAGGTCGAGGTTGCTGTAGAAGGAAGAAAGGGCGGCAGAGGCAGACGGAGATGATGCCGCCTCTGGAAGGGATGTCGGGGGGACGGTCGTTATCCCATTGCTGACAGGAATTGGTGCTGCAACTGAAGGAAGGTCGTCAGCTGGAGTGTCAACGGAGGGACTGTCGATTTCTTTTGGCTTCTCGATATTCAAACTGAGTGTCTCTGCTCCAGCAGGAGCAGGGGCCAGAGCCACTGGTGACACCCTCTCTTCGATTTCTTGTGGCGGTGGTACCGCTTGAGGATGATTCTGCTCAAACGCCTCCGGATGGGTAAGCTCGCCCGAGATAATGGATGGGGTCTCCATCTGTTAATTTAGGTACGTTGAAGCTGGTACCTGGTCTTTCAAGTAAAAGTGATGGAAAGGATATTCAGGGGTAAAACCCAAGAACAGAATAAAAATATACAGTTATACAACTGATTATAGAACACAAAGACAGCGGGTAAAGGGGAAGAGAGGAGGAGGGATGAGGAGAAGGAGGAAGGAGGAGGGATGAGGAAGGAGGAAGGAGGGATGAGGATGGAGGATGGAGGATGGAAGAAAGAGGGTGAAGGATGGAGGATGGAGGAAGGGAAGGGATGAGGATGGAGATGAAGACGAAGGAAAGAAAAAGAGAATTGGCAAAAGAGAGACGAAAGAGAGCGAACGGTTAGTTGGGTTGAATTAGTTGGGCTGCCTGCATGCGATACTTTACTGGCCATAGACTAAACAGTTTGTCCCGCCATATAGAAAAGCAATGGTTGGAGTGGAAGTGAGCCTGGCAATGGTGGTGGGCATGCCCTTCTTTCTTCTCCGGTTGCTGACCGAATGGGTACTGCCATCATCCATCCATCCATCGAGGGTCGAGGAAGGAGGAGAGAGCAGTAGATGGGGCAATAGGGAGTTCCCCTTCTTTTTCATTCTTCCCAGCTCTCTTTCGTTTTCATTCCTCGATAACCGTTTGATCCTCCCTTTTTCACCCTCAATGGTCAAGGCAAAGGGCCATTCACCAACAAAAACCCAAAAGAAAAAAAAAGGATGGGAGCAACAATAACAAGGTTTTCTTTTGCAGCAGTGACCTGCCTAAACAGTTCCCTCCTCCATTTCCCAACCATGGTCCACTACCGCGAGTCGTGCATGCTCTGCGGGGCTCTTGTTGTTTTGTCTTTACTCTTGCTCACTCTCACTTTGTCTAGTGGGTAATTTGACTAGACTAAAAAAATGAGTGCCATTTATAAAGGAATCCGCCTGATATATTATTGTTGCGACCATTGATCAGTGAAATGACAGCTCATTATTCAACCAAACGAGGGGACCAGGGCCATGTTCTCAAAAAGGTTTTCTGTGTACAGTTCACGACCTCAAAAAAATAGTCCGATGAACACAGGCTTGCGCGTGGATGTGGGGGATATGTAGCACAATGAAGAACAACCATAGCAAGCGGAATGGGTAATGGACAATGAACATAACACAGCGGCTTTAGCATGTCATTTAGCTCGAAGATAACTCACACCTACCTGCTTGTCTTCAGTCAAAAAAAAAAGATACAGGAAAAGAATCGTTATAATGCTTGCTAATGCGGACCAAATAAATAAAAAGAAGAAAAGAGCTGGACTGTTGAGATGAGGAAGGACCGAGAGCCAGGAATGGATGAGTGAGATTATTATAACGGCTCCAGAAAGAGAAGAAAGCGAAAGCAAGGAGCGAATGAAGAAAATAAATAAGCGAATGAGAGCTATTCATTCGTAATCCAAAGTGTGATATCTTGTTACTTCGTCCTTTACTTTTTAGCTGTCTGAATGTAGTTCAGCCAGCATCGCATCAAGCAGTCTGAGGACCGGGCCAAACAAACACAAGACCCTTGCCCCTTTGGCAATTGGCGTTACTCCTTTTGCACCACCCCTGGCTGAAGGCGGAAATAGTCTTCATGCTGCCCCCTGTCATCTGCAGGCTACGGCAACAACTAACGACGCAATGAAAAGCACGCGGGCATTGGTACAAAACAAAGGGCGAAACCATTCAGCGAACGATTCCGATGTCCCTGTTGTTTGCCCCTTCATCCAATATGGGTCCCAAACCTCCTCCCCTGTTTCTTTCTGCTCAGGGCAAAATGGGGGAGGAAGGCACGGTTTCTCTCTCCATGAGTTTCCTTGTTGCCGGCGTGTTCCAACCTCCTGTAGGATGCAACGAGTGCTTTACATTGCATGTCATGACATGATGGCGGAACGGTTGTATCTATCCCTGGAGCCATTTGCCCACACTCTGTCCTGCTCAACTTGTCTTACCCTGATCGAATATTATATTTTGGTGGTACCGTCGTCGTCGTCCATCACTGTAAAACCCTGAGAGCGGTTATTTTCCGCAATAAACCGCTCATGAAAGAACCCTAAGAGCCATCCTGGTACACGCAATCAGGAAACGATCAAAAGAGAAAAAGAGAATAAAAGAAATTGTCCCGACTTCTATTGGCTACGTTTGCATAACGCTATGCTGAGAACGAAGCGCCATTGTTGTTATGGAGTATTATAGCCACTTGGTCTCGATCTCTCAGATGGTACTTCTTAACGATCCACCAGACGTTTAAACAGAGCAGGCGCTCGACGAAACCGAAATATGGATGACTTTGGATAAATATGTACTTTATTATATAGGCGCTATCGGACTCTCTTTGGATCTCCTTTAGGGGCAGCGAGGCGGGTCTGCCAAATGTGTGTTCTGTGCATTTGTTCTCTTTCGGCAGCTCGCATTGCTTATTGCTTGTCGTTTACCAATCCTTTTTGATGTCGAAAGACTAGAAATAGATACCATGCAGAAAAAAGCGAATAAGATTTAGCATTCCAACCACCGTTCTGCCTCTAACATTTTTTTTTTTAAACCACGAACTTTTTTTTTTTGTTCGTTCTGGCATCTTCCCGTTATCACCGGAGGAAAAAAAAATAAAAACAGCAAACCCGACGTACCCAGTTCCACTCCTTGTGAACAGTGCCATCATCATCAACGAACATGGATCTGGCTTCATAGTGTCCACGTGCGACCATACCGCTTGGTGCCTCCTCGACAGCGAACTAGTGTTTATCAAAAGTGAAAGGTCGTAGCAAGTTAGTTGATGAAATTGAGCATTGAAGGACATTTAGTATAGTCAATGATACTTGCCTTCTTCTCAATGATGTCGGGCTTGGCAGCATAGCTTCCGATCATCTCCTCAGACTTATCGACTGTTGATTCCAGATGGAGAACGCGTAGTGTTAGCATGTAAAGAAAGAAAACCATAAAGGTACTATTGCTCTTCCTCGCAATGCTCAAGAATATGAAAGCTACTTGCCTCGGACTCCCATACGCTTGACGACCTGTCTGTACTTGAGGCCAGAGACCAATGAGTGCTGAACCCTAATTGTTCAGATAGAGTATAGAGCGAGAGAAAAACCGCAATTAGAATCGAACAGTAAAGGCCAGAAATGCAGAGGGGAGGAGATTGATGGTCTAAGACATAAGATGATGAGGGGAAACGTACTTGAAAAGAACCTTGAGACGGTACTCAACACCCTCCTTGATCGTGAAGGAATGTTTCTTGAGTTCCTCAGCTACAAACGAGCATGATAAGGGGACGATAATGGAGTTCAATTAGTTATTCAATTAGGGCTTTTCGACACGACACTAGATGCATGCCTGAAAGTGTCCGTATTTCCGTGATGAAGTCAAAGGAGAAAAGCGCCCTACCAGTCTGAGTAAGATCCAGAACGACGTCTGGACGACCAGCAACCTCGAGTATCAATTGGAGGACGACAACGTTGTGGGGATCATCGCCGGAAGCAGCTAGTTTGACAGGTGTTCAAGAGAAATCGAGAAAGTGTGAGAAAAAAAACAAGGCCAACTTCAAAACGCGCGCATCAACAAGATGAGAAGCAGAGGAATGAAAACGCGTTTTGTGAAGAGGGCTTACCGGCGCTGGAGACACCGAGGGACTCTTTCCAGCGGCGAAGAGCCTCGTCGTCAGCATCCAGGGTCTGGTATTCGTCCATGGTCTTCTTCTGGCCGGGCTTGTAGCCGTTGGACACGGAGGGACCAAAGTCCTCATCGTCGATTGGCTGTTGGTTAGACATGGCTTTTGAATGTAAGAAAGGTAGAGTAAAGAGTGCGGGGCGGAGGTGTGGGTGTGAAGCTGTGAAGAAGAGAAAAGAAGAAAAAGAAGGACAAGAAAAGGAGAGGATAAAAGAGATGATGATGATGATGAGAGTGATGATGACTGTTGGAGGGAAGGGGTATGGGTGCTGATGAACCTGGACCAACCAGCGGACGACTTCCCTTTGGCCAGTTCCCGCTGCCCCCTTCAACAGCACACTGCACCGCACCGCACGAAAAATGCCCACATGTGCCGAGAAAGAAGAGTACGTGCCTCCCTGACTGGCTGACTAGCTCAAGGCGCCCCAATTGGCCAGTACACGCAACAGACACACGTCCGTCCGCCCGTATGCCCATACGCATGGGGCACGGCGACCGAAACCATGTCCCAGGGCTATGATAATACACATAAACAGCCCGAGAGAAAGGGAAGGAAAGGATCCCATGAAGGAGGATCATCCCTTTCTCTCGCTGATGCCCAATCAGCAGGCGTGATTGTGTGTGGTGTATATGATGTGTGCTCATCGCTCTTCGTTTCCTTTTGAGGGTTGGTCGCACCAGCCAGTTGGCTGCTGTAGTCAAGCGTGTCTAGTGGTGGCCCTCTCTCACCCATCAACGAACGACGCTGTTTCTCTTCCTCAATTCCACTCGCCCTCAGAAGAACCATCCCCTCATCTCACTCTCTTCTTCCTCTACTTCTTTGTCTGCCAATCCTCGTTCTCTTTGACTCCAACACCTCTTTTTTTCTCCTTCTCTTCCTTGCAGTCTTGACCTCACACCTCCCCTCTCTCTACCTCTCTCTTTCTCTCCCTCTCTCTCCCTCTCTCTCTCTCTCTCTCTCTCTCTCTCTCTCTCTCTCTCTCGCTTTCTCATTGTTATACCCCTACACAAGCAAGCCATGGCAACCTATGGTAATAAAGATAAGGAAGACCTCGTCTTGCCAGCTCACAGGAGCACTATACACCACATTCAATCTCTTTTATTTTATTTTATCCGCATAACACTCATCTTTCTCTGCAAATAAAGAACACTCGCAAATGCCTTGTTATCTCTCTTTGACAACTTGGTTTTGATCGAATGGACCTCCTTGTGCCGAAAAAAAAGAGTACTCCCTCCCCTCCCCTTTCTCCAGGGACCTCTTCTCCCGCCCATCTTTGTACATCTATCGACCCTCCCTTTTTATTGCCATGCGCTGCTTTGCTACCCGTCTCGTCCTTCCTCGGTCAAAATGATATATGCATGAGCCGGGGACAAAACATGCAGGAATGGACATATCCTTCCTGGAATGGGAATGGGGGCCGGGCCCCATTGCCGACTCGTTTTCCTTTATCTCTCCCTCTCTCTTTTTTCTTTTCGTCTCTTGTTTTGCATTGGTATGAGCCATTGGCTATCTATTCTATTGATGCCAAATGCCCGATCTATTCTAACCAGTTCTTCCTCCCTCACTCCCTTTTTTTGTGTATGCGTGTATGCGTGGATGGCTGTCGACTTTAGATTTCTTGCTAAAGTTCCTCATCACTGGCGATTCAGGCACTGGAAAGTACGTATTGCGTGGGTCATCAATCACGAACTGCGCTGGACTGGACGGAGCTGAACTGGACTGGATTGGACCCGAGAGATTACGAGGACAGGACTTAACAGGACAGGGCGCGGGGAGAACACACATGTAGTAATCATGATTGTGAGTGTGGAGAGAGCAAACAAACATTTGCTTACACAGTGCAGACACGGACTACAAGCACAGACTCCGCAACACACCATGTGCGCAACAAATCACATCACGGGGAGGGGAAGCAGAGAGAACAGGGGAGCTCACACACAGACTAAATACGGTTCTTTTTGTGGTTGTTCAATAGATCATGCCTACTCCATCAGTTTGTGGAAAACAAATGTGAGTCAGTCTATCATCTCACGCGGAAGTTTACAGCGAGGGCAGCGCAAAACTATAGACGAGATCTTGATTTGCTGACCTTCCATCCTAATCCTATTTCAATGTTCAACCGGCTAGTCAAAGAGGGCGCGACTCATACCATCGGGGTTGAGTTTGGGAGCAGGATTGTCACCATTGGAAAGAATCAGGTCAAGCTGCAAATTGTAAAGTCATCGTCAATCATCGACCGTTGTCTGAGCCTGTTCAATCTGTTGTTCTTCCCACTGTAGCCTGATCACGCCTTTGCTAACCCTGTCTTACGGCTGAATTTGTTACCTCGATAGTGGGACACGTAAGACTTCAACATCTCTAGAATCGGGAAAGGATGGCTTCCCTTTTTTTATGAGCGCCCCGGGGGAGGTTTCAGGCACTCAAACTAACATCGAAATCTTGTCTTTTGTTCACGCTTCGTGGATGCAAAGTGCTGGACAGGAGCGCTTTAGGTACTATATCCCACTTCGGACTGGACTCGACCTACCACGATGTATTTTTCTTACAAATTGTTGGCGCATCAACTCATCAACTCGTCCTGTTTTTTTCCTCTCTCTCTACTAGGTCAGTAACGAGGAGTTATTACAGAGGCGCTGCGGGAGCTCTCTTGGTGTACGATATCTCAAAGTAAGCTTTTGGCGCGCGCTAGTGAGGAGAGTGGGCAGGTGTTGAACACAAGGTGGACTTTGAATCTTAACTTTTTCGTGCCTGCATTCCTTCCTCTTTTGTGCGTCCCATGGGAACAATACAATGACATAGTCGTAACACGTTTATGAGCATCTCAAAATGGATTGCAGACGCACGGAAACTGGCAGGAGCGGACATTGCATTGATGTTGGTTGGGAATAAGCTGGATCTGGAGGATCGAGAAGTATCCTATTTGGAAGCAAGTCGGTTTGCGCAGGAAAACGGTAATAGCCTACGCAGGAGCAAGTACTTGAACAAAACAAGAGTTGACTGAGATCGCAACCGACTAACCATCACTCGATGCTTTTTTTGACACTGTGTTAGAAATGACTTTTTTGGAGACGAGTGCATTGACGGGTGAAGGTGTAGAGGAGACGTTTTTGAAGTGTGGTCGAGCAATATTGACAAAGATCGAAACAGGCCAAGTAGATCCGGAGAGACCTGGATCGGGTATTCAATATGGAGATTCATCGTTACGGAGGATAGCTCAAAAGAGTCGACCTGTACGCCAGAAAAGTCTTTGCTGTTAGAAGTAAGCGGCGTATTTTTTGATCCTAGTTGGCACACCATCAAACTGCTTTTTTTTTTTTTTTTTTTTTCTTTCTTGGTTGCATAAAGACAGAAGCGACAACTCGACTCACGCTTGTTGTTGGTAATAGAAATAATAATGGAACAAATGGCAGGAAAGGCACCGTTCATTTTGTGAGATTCATCGGCATGGTTCGCACTATTTATACAAGTCATGGATGTTCATCATGACAACCAAGTAAACTGCTTGGTGGCGTGATTGTATCGCATCTGGTCCATTGCTTTGGGACTTATATATGGCGACGGTGATGTAGTGCTTTCTGAGGTGAGTTCCCGAGCTGCCAAAAGCGGTCGCAGGTTCAAGCCAAAGGAGCGTGGGTCACTTGCTGCCACGTAGGTGTATCCTGTAGATTGACGGTATTGATTGGCAAAGATGTTACAGAGCTCCCTCGTGGACGTAGGGAGGAGTGTGCCATGGATATCAACTCTGAACTCGCGCTGCATCTTATCAGTTCCTTCGATATGCTTGCTAACGACCCTGCACTTGGAGATCTGTGAACAAACAGGTGTGTTGTGAAATGAAGTGGGATTAGAACCAATATGGTGATCTGGCTTGATACAGCGAAGAAATTACTGTTGTTTTTGTACCTGCGCCCGCTTGAGTGCACCATGAAGGAAGGGGACGTCGGCGATGAGAGTGGGAGATTGATAGAGGAAGCCGTCTTCGTAGGATGTTTTCAAGTTCAAAAGGTATCCAAAGAGTCCGTGAACGCTCACTAATCCCTTGAACAAGAGGGCATCCGACAGATCTCGATCGTCCATTTGAGATGCTGTTGCTGTGGTCACATTGGGTTCTTTCCTACAAGATAGAAGAACAATGCACAGCGTTAGTTGCGGAAAGCGGAAAGACGATCATACGATGGTCTAACGTGCCGAACATAGAGAAGCAGTGCATGTACGTTGTATCCGGATCATTGTCATCGAAGTTTTCCAGATCTCGTTTCGAGCTCAAGTTATGAATCGTCGTTTTGCGAGTAACATCCGGCAATCTCTCGAACTTGATGTCTATTCATCAAAAAGAAAGACCATATAAGCAAACACGTTGAACTGTTTGGCAATGCCGCAGTCCAATATTTCGTCCGCATTACGGAATATACAGCTCCTCTACCTTCTTCCTGCAGTACTTTTCGTAGTCCAGGGGTCGAGTTCGTCAGGATGGCCTCGAGGTCGCCTGATAGAGATGTGGTTCCATGCAAAAAAAGAATCGTCCATGTAGTGCCGACGTAATAAAAATACGGGCATGCTCCGTTGCGAAAAGATTGGTACAGTGCTTTGAACGCTTGCTTCCTACGTCCAGTGGATGAAGAAGCGAAAAGTAGAACCGTTAACAAGAAGTCGCGGAGCCCATAAATCTTGAATCAAAATACCAGTCCATCCGATGCTACATACCATTCTGTGGATCTTGAGAACATATCTGAAATGCCGTTCTTCTCGCCTGATGACATATTGCCTGTATTTTTGAGTAGCTTGCTGATACTCTGGGCCTGAGGTATAGTTGGATTGTTGGGTGGGTAGATCCAGTGGTATGTTGCTGCCAAGAGTAGTACTCGTGTAGGTGTGGTATTGTCATTGCCTCGTTCAGAACCACTCTTGTTACTGCTGCTGGTGTTGTTGGTCTGTAAGGACCGGGGTTTAGAGACAAAATGATGTAGTGCCTTGATTTCATCTATGGGCGAGCCCTGATCGCACCATGCAAGGGTGTCCGGTGAAGATATGGAAATTGAGGTCCTGAGGGTCCAGTCCAGCGGTATGCTATATGATGACTGAAAGTGCAGTGAGGCATGAGCGAGTCGGACACTATCTTTCCTAGGTAAGAAAGTGTCATTGAGACGTTGCCAAGAGAGAGCGTACCTTGTACTCTGTTCCTTGTTTTTTTGAAGTGATACTTGATAATTCCGGTGCTTATAACACAATACGCACGCATACAAATATATATATATATATAAAATGCTGTAAGAAACATAGCGACTGGTTTGAGTGGTGTTTGGAAGGCGTAAGCAGAATGACGAGGCTGTAGATGTACCTTGCAGTTCTTGGGTGGTCTGCGCGTTCTTCTTGCTCTACAAAGTTTCAAGGGCAAGGCAGGGCATCAGTTCGATGAGCTATGTAACTACTCAAAAGCTCCGGTTCATCCTCTTAGGAGCCCACTCACAGCCGATTTCTCTAATGCTTCTTGTAGGCGTGGTCTTGCAGGGTACAAAGAGAGGTGATCAAGTTGTTCAATGTTTGCTGCAGAGTCGGACCGCTCGATGTCTGCTGGCTCATCTTCGTCGATTTCTTCCTCGAGATCCTCATCGCCTTCCTCTTGCAGTGGCGTGTTTAAAGTTCCTGAAGTTACTGTCGCTGGCTGAGAGTAGGAAAACATTTGCAGGGTCCTGTTGGGATCCAAGGCCAGGTCTTCCTAGATCACATATCAGATTTGTATGTCAAAATTGGTGGCAAAATTTTTGTGCCCCTTACTCCACAGACCCACAAAAATTATTCCGAGAACGAAGGGGCATTTGAAGGCCATACCTCGGACTCTTCCACTTTGTTACTCTGCTGGACTATATCGATTGCGAAAGTAGAAGTCGAGGCGCTGGCTGCAGTGAGCTTTTCGAATGGATTCCTAACGTTCTTTCGGGACGGGTTGACAACCTGGAAGGGACTTGACATGGTCCTGGTGAAGCTGGCGCGTTTGCTGAAGGGTGGACCTCCCTCTGTACCCTCCTCGCCTCCCTGGCCGCCACGTGTCTGGGTGGTCTGAAATGAACGCGCGCGTGTGAATGGCGAGGATCGCTTCGTAGGGATCATGGTGTGGGCTGATGGGGTTGATTCAGGATGGATTCAACGAATAAAGAGCAGACTGAAGAAGCTGTGTACATCACGTGCGGGGTAGTCGTTGGTCTTCCCAATAACTTTGTTTCCGCCAGTAATTCATCGCAAACTGCATGGCACTTTGAGCTGCTTTGCTCCGTTGTGGTTCATTTCATCAATTCATCAATTCATCAATTACTTCTTCTTCTTTCACCACACCTCCCTTGCCATCACTGATCACTGTGATCGGCACCATAATACTACAATTCTCCTCCACCTTTTTTCCCTACCTTCATCCACCTCTTATCCTCACTCTTCTCCATCCCACCCGTCCTCCTTTTACGTCTTGCGCCATGACTGGCCCTTCTCCCGCACCTTCCTCGTCGGTTTCGCCCATCACTCTCCATGTCAAGACTATCGAATCGCACACCCACACTGTAACTGTCCCCATCTCCGAAACGGTGCTTCAGCTCAAGGAGCGTCTTGCAGTCATGCTCGAGGTGCCAAGCCCCCGACAGCGACTGATCTTTCGGGGCCGGGTCATGGTCGACAACAACCCGCTTACAGAGTATTGTATGTTTCTCTTTTGTGATGCACAGGCGAGGATACTCCCTCCCCCTTGTTACTGGGCCGCGTTGACTTGACTTGTTTGGTAGCCGTTCGCCTGTCCATCCCTACGCTGCAGCGAGAGAATTCGAAATCCCTCAAGCGACGGAGCTTTGTTATTTCTCATTATTCATATTTTTTCCCCCCAACTCGGCCCCATTTGATCCGCTCAACAGACTTGTGTCTCAACAAAGCAATGACCAGGAACTCGGTTGACTAATCATTTTCTGTCGAAACCCTTTGTGTGAATCGACGCCTAAACCTTTTTATATCTCCCACCGGCAACTCTTTATCCGCGCGCGCTCACATACAATGTTCTCTGTGTCTTGTTGTTGCACACACTTTGTCATCTCTGTTTGACAAAAACAGCACTACAGGACGGGCACACGATTCACCTTGTCACTCGGCCAGCCGATGCGCCAGCGAACCAACGCAATGGTAAATAGCCCAAGCATAACACCTGCTCGCGTTATTCGTTTTTTCCAATGTTCTCGGAAGGTCTTTTGGAGTCCTGACAGAAAGACCTTTCCTGATGCTACATAGATGCACCACACGCCAGAACAGGAGCTACTTCGGATACAGGGCCTCTTCGATTCGACACACGAGATTATGTATTCAGCATCATCGGCGTAGATGATTCTCTGGACCCACAAAATGTACGATCATCAGGCAATTTATGCGCGTGTGGTGTTGATTTGGCATGTGCTCAGCTCTCGTGGTTATCAATCGGGCCAGATCTTGAGCAATAGTCCACTGGCAGAATTGCCACCATCGTTAATCTGGCTCCAACTGGGTAGCCAGGAGTCGGACTGAAGCTAATGTTCAAAGAGTCGGGCGATGTTATCCATTCGTATGAAGGTCACTGATCATCGCGTTCTGCACACACATCCAACAGATCATGCAGGCGATCGCCGGAGGCCTTCCCTCGGATATGAACTTTGATGGGGCAGCGGCCTTTGTCGGAACACCCTCAGCTGTTACTTATCAACACCAGCCACCGCCATCCAATGCTCCTGGATCAACACCTAGTACCGGAATCAATAGCGCTCGTCCGGCTGGATTCCCGCGTGGATCGGTCATGCGTGGTATACCTCTTCCTGCGCTCGCTCGTGGCTCTGGAATGACCACAGTCTCTCTTGGCCTGCTACCTTCAATAATGGCTCATGCGCGCGCTTCGGCTCAGAGTGTCAATGCAATGGAAGCAGCAATAGCGGCGGCGGTAGACCCTAATTCTAGAGCCGATGATACATCACCAGCTTCAGCTCCACCACCTTCAACTTCGCGTTTGGCCTCCCGCACAGCCCCAGCAACCAGTTCAGCCTCGTCTACTTCACCAAGCACTCCTCAACCTGGAGCAGGACCAGTAGGCCAGATGGTTCTTGGACCCAATGGCAGTCTGTCATATACGATCCAGAATCCACCAAGACCGCCACCAAGAAGTAGCAGTTCCTTTCAATCATATGCCGCCGCTGCAGCGGCAGCTGCCAACCCATTTGCCTCCCACCACGACCCGACTGCATCTGCCCGTTTTTTGATCCCAGCAGACTACGCAGGAGCTGGATTCGTGGACTTTTGGCGAAATCTATCAGGACAGCTGTCCCCTTCTACCGATTCTGCGAGCACTTCCAATTCATCTCCTGCTGCTCAGGCATCTGCTCGATCAGCTGAGGTTGCGACGAGCACTACACATGATGCCACTGAACAATCAGACCAAGCCACAAGTTCGTCATCTTTGAGGAGAAGAGAGAGGCCTGAGGACTTTTTGAGCGGAGTCGATGACAGAGTGTCGTCAAGAAGACGCCTCGCTGCTCAGCAATCGTCTTCTGCAGCGAACTTAGGAAACCGACTGCGTCAAGAACTGGATCGATTGATTGCGACAGGACTTCCAGAAACTATGGTGGCGACGCCTCAAGTATCTGCTTCAGCCTCCCGTCCCGTCACTGGCGCCACCCCATCATCAGCACGCACTCAACTTCCCTCACGACCTGCCATTACCCGTTCTTCTTCCAATGATACGAGGCGGGCACAAACAGCGGATTCATCCCCAACGGCGTCGAGTCCATCTCCGAGCAGCCCATCCATGCCATCTTCATCCACCAACAACAGCACTAACAACAGCTCTTCAAATCCCTCGCCAGCATATAATTTGGGCCGCATTGGAGTGTTTATCTCAGCTATCTTGAGAATGGTGGATCAACCGAGAGAGGACGGATCTCCTAGGACACTTGCAGATGTCATTTGCAATGACCCTGAATCGCCCAGCACGCCCTTGCAGGAATTAGTCAGGAACGTTGCAGAATCAATTACTATCAGAGAAACGAGATCTATTGCTGAGGGCCACCCGATGCCGATGCGCAATATTCATCCGGTTTTAAACGCGTTTATTCGCGAGCGTGCTCTGCACGGACAGCAGCTGACGGAGAGTAATTTGGATGTAAGTTGAGCTCTTGGCTCTGAGCTGCACCGTGTCAAACTCATCGTACGTTGGAATTGTGTGCTGATGTTTCATCTGCTTGTTGAATTTTAGTCGGTGGCAGTGATGTTTGCTCATGGAATCATGAATGCAGTACACGTGGAGGAGATTTTGGAGACATTGACACCTTCGGCTAGCATTCAGATCACCAGTGCAGATATTCGTCGCATCTCGCTGGACGTGCTTCGGGAGCACTTTCGACGACTGATCTATCTCGTTGTTGCAGCCCCATCGGGACGAGAGAACAACTGGCCGACGTTTGCAAGAGATTTGGTACTCTGGATCCGAGACGTGGTTGGGTCCTGGAGAGTGGCATTCTATGGTCTCTTCCCGGAACGTGATCAAGCAGAGGCGCAGAGGGTAGCGACTCATGTTGTGGGATCGGCGATTCACGCGAATGGACGTCGGTGGGTCGAGCTGTCGAATCGCGCTACGAACACTCTGGTCAATGTGCTCTGTGCGAACATTGTACCTAGACGTAGGGGCGAAGAACAAGGAGGACTTGTGGGAGGAGCTTGGCCATTGATGGCGACGGCACCTCGACAGAATGTTTCGCGGTCGAGAAGTTGTATGGCTCCTTCGTTGCTTGGATCAACTGCGCCTCCGGCGCCTCTTGGACCAGCGGCTAGTACAGCGAATAATGCGAGGGCAATCGCAAGCACTTCATTCTCGGATGCTCCTTCTGCATCTGCGTCTGCGTCTGCGTCTTCGAGGAATGCTGCTGCAGGGGAAGGGTTGGCACAGTCAATTGAGACGGACACGCTGTCACGGAATTTGACGAGGCGGATTTTAAGTATGATGGAACCTTTGGGCGTGAATGTGGGTGGGATGGAAGGTCTGGCAGCTGCGTCTATTCAGGACGCTGTGCGGGCAGAACTCGCGGCCTTACGGTCTTCTTCTTCTGCAACTGGCTCCTCGGCATCTTTAGACGGTCCGACTGAAAGCGGTACAGCTTCGACTGCTCAAGCGGGTGCTTCAGATACAATTACCAGCTCCAGTTCTGACTCCGCCTCTGTTACGAGCCCCTGCACTACGGAGCCTGAAGAGAAGAGCGAAGAGAGTGAGGAAAAGATGCCCCAGGAAGAGCCTAAGAACATCCGCAGGACTCGTGTGGAAGATGTAAACGATGAGGAGGATGTGCTCTAGACCCTTTGTTGGGAGGAAGGAGGGAAGCGTTCGATTTGATTTCTATTCACCAATACTCCTATTAAGAATTGATCCATGTGTACATGTACATGTAATAAAAATTGACGCACAAGGCGTCAAAAATTCACAAACTGGGTATGGAGAATGCAAGATATAAAAGAGTAGAGAGGTTGCTCCATACCCTCATTATTCCTGCGATACTCCACATTCCATACAAAAAGTCATCAAAACCCACATCCTTTCCATCAACACCAACACACTTTCTGTAATATTTCCTGCTCAATCCCCTCTATACCTTCAAAGCGCGCCAAACTTATCTGATGTCCTCACCAATCAAACCTCCCAGCGAACTCAGCTGTTTCTTCTAATGTCATTCAATCAGCCTCGGCCTCTTCTGCCTCGGTTACGAATCCCGTCAGTCAGCCTTTTCCATGTCAAAAACAATACTTATCGGCTACGATCCTCCTCTCTCCACGGCTCCTCTCAGCACATCGATAAGTCGTCCGATGAGAACAAGGAGAGTTTTCCTCCAGGCACTCCTCTTCACCACGATCCTGCCATTAATGACGGAATTGTTTCCGCCCTGTCGTCTATTCCTTCTTGGCTTGAAGAGGATATTTCAAGAGTGGCCAATCCAACTCCTTCTACATCCGACACTCACAATCGCATCGTGATGCCTGTGATTCGTGGACGGTCTCTCTCCCCGAAAGCGTTGTCGAAACGTTCAAGATCAACTTCGCCTGAGTCGGACAAAGACAACAAGATGAGACGCTTTAATTCTTTCAGAGAGGTGATTGAAGGGAAGCCCAAGTTGCTCGCATTCAACTGTCCTATTCTTCCGTCACCACCAGCACTTTTTACCAGCACCATCAACCCACAACTGGAAAAAGAGAAAGCTCTGGAATTTGTTACGAATGCCGTCGGTCAGCCTTACCATGACAAAGTCAAGACTTCTCTGCCGCTCTCCTCCGCTTCCCATGATGGCTCTCAGGACCTCGATACATCTTCTGATAACACGGCCACTCCAACTTCTGGATCGAAGCGAAAAGTTTCATTTCAAGCACCGTCTAATCCGCCGAAACTAAGAAGACATGACGCTGCCTATGACCTAAAAGCTGAGATGTACGATCCCTTTCTGAAAAGTGTGGAAAGTTGCAAAAGCTGGGGAATCGAAAAAGGTTATTTATTAGGTGCAGATCACGATGAGTCTACAATAGGTGGAGTTAAAAAAAGGGTTCGCGTTTAGTCGACGAGCTTACTGCTAAAAGACTGGATCTTCGTTGCGAGGTGCTTCATAGAGTAGTGATTGGCAAAATTCACATTAACGCTATTCCATCCTGCGACCAGATGAAGGAAAGTTTCGAAATTTCTGCCGCCATACACTGTTTGAACAAATTGATAGGAGGTTTAGACAGAGACGAGAAGCACCTCCAAAAAAATACACAGGATGTTCCTGAAGGAGAGATTTAGTCCAAATGACAGATCATTTCTATCTTTGGTTCATTTTTAATTTTTGGTTCCACAAGAAAGTCTAATAAAAATTTAAGCTCAAAAGATTCATTCCTTACGCATTGGAAAATAACGCGTCCCGGCACACTGTGGTACTGTGACAAACTTCATTTATTCTTGATCCATGCAAAACCTCATCTTCTTCCGGAGCTCTGCTTCTACATCTTCGTCACAATACGCTCTTTCCCTATTGCTACCATCGACCTCGTTGCTTGAGTCGCCAGAGTCACCATCATCTTTTGAATCAGATGAATCATCGTCACTGTCAGATTCCCATCCGGCGACAATATCAGGGTCCAAAAAATCACTGTAAGATCCATGCTCAACACGTCTCCTCTTCCCCTTATTTCGCTTCGAGACAATAACAGCACCAACTTCTGAACCCGTGCTATCGCATTCAATGCTATCGCTTCCAAGACTGTCGCTGTCGTAATACCTTTTCTTGTCTTCGCGAAAAGTAAACCGATCGTTCTCTTGTTGGTCCAACAGGTTATTGTCATTGGTACTTTGTCTTCCTCCTGAACTGCATCCGTTAGCCTCTTCAAACTCTGGCGTGTTCTTCTCATCAATGGACAAAAACAAACCACTTTCATCATGTTGCTCAACCTTGTCCTCCTTTTCTTCCCACCATGTGTAGTCATTGACCGACTGTTCTCCGCCACTCTCTAGATCAACAGTTGAAGATCTCTGAAATAAAGACCTATTGCCGGAAGTTGGAATCGCCTGTCCACTTCCATAAAGCAGATCTAGAACTGAGTTGGTGTAATCCTCCCATCCTTGCAGCCGCAACTCGTGCTGTCGCATATTAGAAACCTCACCTCCTCCTGCCTCGGAATCGAGCTCTTCTTGCTTGTCCATCTCTTCATCTTCTTTTGTTCTTGATGCCTCAGAATCCTTTGTCAAACGAGTTATGACTGCATGTTTTACACTCAATAGCCCCTTTGCCGACCAATTCTTGATGAACAGATCATTACTGGTGCGAACCCTTCTCAATGCTACATAGGCTTGCCCACTAGCAAACACATCACGTAGATTGACGGCGACTTTGTTTAACGTCAGCGATTGACATTTGTGAATCGTTAATGCCCAAGCAAGAACCAAAGGGAACTGGCGTCGCTCTTGACCATTAAATTTCGTTCGTCGGCACTCTTGTTGAATATTGAAAATTCTTCCAGTGTTATCTTCTCTCACTTGAACGACATGTTGATCATAAAATCGAACCACTATACCGGTAGCTCCATTAACGACACCACCAGCAACGTCGACGTTGGACGTGCACATGACTCTTGCGCCAACCTTTAGCCATAACACAGAGGCGAGTCCAGTCTCTGATTCGATAGCTCTCCTCCTATCTTCGTTCTTCGTTATCCTGGCGTTATCATACGCAATAGAGTACCACTCTTCACCAGGAAGATTTTGCAATTTGTTCAAATTAAACCTGTCGACATCCCTTTTGAACGGATAGAGATGAAGAGCATCTTCAGGAATATCACTGGGTAGATTACAAATATCCAAAAACATGGATACCGTGGCACTAGTAATCATGCTACATCTGATATCATCGAGCAATGACTTGAACTCTACATCACCAGACTGTCGACAGGGCTGAATCAGATCTACTCGTTCAAACCAACGATAAATCTCAGAGTTCCAAATCCAATCCGTTCTAGCAAATGATTTGTTGACAGGCCCAAGCTGACCAAAATCACCAAAGAGAATGACTGGAATTCCCCCAAAAGGGACACCTATTTCCGTGTTTACAGCTTCCTGTAATGCCTTTGATAAAATATTCAAGATATCACCAGATATCATGGACGCTTCATCAATCATAAAAATTGGAGATAATCCTTGATCAGTAATGTCCATCAGTTGCTCTCTTATTGCATACGAGTTGCCTTCTGATTGTCTTCCTGACATGGTAAGCTTAAACCAACGATGCAATGTTTGACCTTTGATATTCACGGCCGCAACGCCAGATGGGGCTAGACGGATAGGCTCAAACCCTTCGTTTTTAGCGATCCTACAAGTCTCTTCCAGAACTGTTGACTTGCCAGTGCCAGCTGCTCCAGTCACCAAGATCAAACATTCTTGCTTCGATTGAATACGTTGTGTCACCATCTCAAGAACATTCTTCTGGTCCTCCGTCCATTCGATCTCTCTTGGCACGTTGATGAAATGATCATCCACCACATTTTCATAGACATTGCCATAGTCTAAAACCGCCACCAATCCATGGGCCAACTCTTGTATCCTTTGGCGTCCTAAAACTTCCACAGCTAACGACTGATATGTTCATGATCTGTTCCAGTTCCAATCCAGCTTTCAACATCCGTCCTCCAAGGGTGATCCAGCATTAACAAATGCATAAACGCGTCTTCTGATCTGGTAACCTTAATTTCTCTTGTTCTTATCAGGGATTCTTTTCCAACACCTCGGCGACAGACATCTTTTCCTCGGCCATCGACGTAATTTGGCCCACTTTTCCTTTTAGCAAATCGGAAAAACTTGAAATACTTGTGATACTTCATGTTATCAAAATCTGGCGTTCCTTCTTGGGTTTTAGGTCGTTTCAAATACTGAGTCCATTTATTGTCAAGGAAAATATCTGTATCATCCTCCAAAATCCTAAGATCCTTTGCTCTCTTCAGTATTCGCCTTCGATTGTTCGGTAACTCTGTTGGCAAAAATTCGTCAACACGGGAGCAGCCGTGCATCTTCCAGCCACAAATGTCCATTACAGCTTCTACCACGCCCACACTTCGGTAATGAAAATGGGAAATGTACTCACTAGAAGAGCGATCGTCTTCAGCTGATGTAGCCGACCCTCCAATTTTGTCTTTTTCAGTAACAATCGTTACCTTCTTTGGGCCACCTTGCATAGTGACATATTTACACATATAGTGTTTAGCCCTTTCTCCTAGATTGTACTGCAGGTCCATATTCACTCGAGCAAAATGAAGGAGGTCCATATTGTATCCAATTACGCGTTCATCTCCTTCACCGCGCGGCAAAACGTATCGGTCGTCTTCGTCTACATGGGCAGGCAGATCAGTCGGAGTTTTTGGGTACTGCGGTGTAGGGGGTCTACTAACGGGTTCTATAACTTCTACCATTAGTTCTATTTACAACGGGAGTTACCACGCGAATAGGACTTCGGCAAGGCTGTGCTTCGGTCACTTACTGGTTCGTGGTGCAGGGTCCTCCTTTAGATCGGAATGTAAGAACACAAAGGTAAAATAGACTAGACGTAAATGGAAAGGAATAAATATAGGGATCTGTTTAGCTAAATGGTGCGAGCTAGGACTATATTCCTTTGGGAATGACTGGGGTAGTTGCAAGGAGTTCGCATATTGTGATGTCCGATGAGGTGAGGAGTCGTGACAATGAAGTCCACCCCTCTGGAGTCGTTGTATGCCAATAGTTGCTGATCAGGCCTCCGTTGTACCTTTATAATGCCGTTTGACGAGGGTGGGCCGATGACGGATGCTCAATGAGACGATCGGTAATCGGGGAGGCGCTGCGGGGCAAGTACAATGTCTAAATAAGAGCGATTGACGGCGCAAAGGTGGCGAATGATCAGGATCGGCATTCCCTGTTGATTGTATCTCGTTGCATGGGTTGCTGACGGTGGTAGTCAGTACCTGTCGTTGATGCGGTGTTATCCGGACAATCTGGACGAATACAATGTGTGATACAAATGATTTTGGTGGAAAGAAGACTCTGGTTCAGGTACCAGACCGTTTATTCTTTTATTCTGGGGGCGGTGCTCTTCCCCGTGATCTAATATTAACTTTGCAAGAACAACCAACTGATTCTCATTTACTACACCACAGCACTTGTGGATCTATGTCAACGTTTGAACGGCCCTCTTCTTCGTTTGATTCTGGCGGCATTGGAACGAAACGAGAGACATCAGTCGATAGGAAATATGATGATCGAGATAAAAAATACTCGGCCATATTTATCGAAAAATGTTACTTTGCCACAAGGAACAGGCTAAACCCTACGAGCTCAGTTTGCCGCAATCGAACACGCATTGAGCCACACTTTCACGCCGCCCCACTGTCTTGTTCGTTCCGCCTCCGCAGACAACATATTTAATTCAATGACTTTCATATCTTTCAATTTTGTTACCATCTCTCAGTGAAGCAAAGACTCTGTGTCAAAAGGGATTGTATAGCAATGAAGTTTGCAAAGATCCTCCAAGACGAGGTCGTCTATGAGAGGCGCAAGGCATCCATGGACTACAGGCTAGGCAAAAAGTATCTCAAGAATTTCTATGCGGATCTCGAGGATTGCGATACCACTCAAGATCTGTCTCCACCTCCACAGCTACCAGCAACACCATCATTGTCAACATTGCAGCCAAGTGTTATCGGCACGGCCAGAAGCTCCCTTATTGAAGATAACGTCCAAAGCCAAAAGGTTGACCCACACCAAAACAGCGGCCATACCGGTATCCTGGGAGGCGACACCGTAGCAGAACTTGATACCAGCTCCCTCCCTGAATATCCAGCACTCGTCTACTCGCCTGATCTTTCAACATCCACACGCACGACACCGATCATCCGACAAAGCCAGACAGTCAAAAACGATGATGTGAGGGACATCTGGCATTTTCATTTTTTTCCTATGCGTACCCGAGAACCTGCGAGAAGAGATTCTAAACAACCATCTCGTTGGCAACAACCCATAGACACACTATGCTGTGACAATGCGGGCTGGCATCCTATTAGGCGCGTCATTGATACTTTTGATCCATGGAATTGGAGGAGCGCTCTCCAAGTATCGGCAGGCACAGATACCGTACTGGGCCGATCTGATGGCAGTCTACGGCGGTTTGTTCTTGACAATCTTGCTTGGATGTCTATTCGGGATCAATATCCATGCGTGGTCAAAGTCAAGGATCAACTACAAGTTCATCTTTGAATTCGATCCTCGCGACAACCTAGGCTACCATGAATTTATTGAGGTAAAAGAAGAGAACAAGCAGACTTGATTGCTGATTTTCTTGTCTTGGTGCCTGGATGGCTCGTTTCTCAACTCGCTAACATGTCTTTAGATTTCCACACTTGTATTGTCTCTAGCTACCAGTGATTTTCATGTTTCTCCTCTGCTTGGCATTCTACTTTGATTTCGGATGGGACCGCACGGCCCAGGCCTCTGTTGGCTACCACTACCCATTACTTGTTGCGATTTGTATCATCTTGGCCATCCTACTTTGTCCATTCCCAATTTTCAAGTGGGAGGCGCGTCGATGTTTCCTGCAGGGCATGGGAGGGATCTTTGTGAGTGGCTACAACCGAGTCGAATTCCTCGACTATTTCCTGGCCGATGAGATGAACTCTCTCACGTACTCGATCGAGCAGTTTGAGCTTGCGATCTGCGCATATTCAATACGGTGGCATGATGTTCGTAAGTGATGTGTTGTGAGGAACCACCCAACCATGAGAACAACCATAAAAAAAAGTGTAAGCAAGCAACTCGTATTGAGCCTCCTATGTTATCCCGTCCTAGCCCAATTTTGCACAACAAGTCAGATGTGGGCGACACCATTGGTGACAGCGCTGCCAGCGTGTTTCCGGTTCCTACAGTGTCTCCGTCGTTACCACGACACTTTCGAGTGGTGCCCACACTTGCTCAACGCTGGCAAGTACCTTACATCATTGGTGCAACTCTTTGTCTATTTTATATACCGGAGCGACACAAGCCCTCAGACCAAGGCTGCGTACATTGTGATCTCGTTGATCACGAGCACGTATTCATATACTTGGGACGTGTATATGGATTGGGGCCTGTTCCAGTTTGAAAAACATGGTGCTGGGCCTGCTGGACATCCGTTGCTGAGGGCCGAGTTCATTTATTCACAAAAGTGGGTCTATTATTTTGCAATCGTGGAGGACTTTGTTGGGAGATTTGCGTGGATTGTGAGGTTAATCCCGACGGATTTGAGTCCGCTGCTGCTGTCGTTCATCATAGCGTCTGTCGAGGTGCTCCGGTAAAGTTTACAAAAAAAAAAAAAAAAAAAAAAAAAAAAAAGTATCCACAAAAACTGGTTGTTGAAAAGAGAGACTAAGAAACTCACACACATACCTATTTGCCTTCTTGTATGCTAGTCGTTGGATCTGGAACTTTTTCCGTGTAGAGAACGAGTATCTTAACAACTGCAATCAACTCCGTGCCACCAAGGATATCCTCCTGCGAAATAGCGAGAGCGAGACAGAAGATGAGAAAGATAATGATTGTCGATCTATGTCAACATTTAAACGACCCTCTTCTTGGTTCGATTCTGACGGCATTGGAACCAAATGGTAGATACCAGTCTATAGAAAATATGATGATCGAGATAATAAAGACTTGGTCATATATCTCGAAAAATGCTACTTTGTCACAAGGAACAGGCTAAAACCTTAGAGCTCAAATTGCCGCAATTGAACACGCATTGAGCCACACTTTTATGCTTGGCTTCAGATACCATATGTAAAGTCTCCAAAGGATCTATTCCTCAATTAACCAATTAACGAACAATGTCACGCAAGTAAGAGGGTCGAAAAGAGTCGAAAAATAATGCACCAAGAAAGAGATCTTACCCTGAAATAAATCATTCTTTTCTATCAAGGTCCAAGGCTGTAAGAGAACTTTTCTTAGCATTTCAGAAAATCGAATCATCCACAGTGTATATCTTTTTCGAGATACAAGATGACCTAGTTGGAGCAGAAGCGACCAATATTCCAAAGGAGCCGAGGAAAGTGACCTTGAAAAATAGAAATGGAATAAGGGTTACACTTCAGGAAGACATTGCTTTGCAGCAATTCCATTTGTTCTGGCTCGCTCCAAAACTGAAAGATTCAAAACAAGTGTTGTTCCCGTTCACGAAGGTCGAGTGGGAAGATTTATGGGAAGATTTAATTGCGAAAACAAAAGAAGCTTCCAAATTCATCCCACTCGCGCCATTGAGAATGTTGGCACCCAGCGCCGAGGGAACAGATAGGCTTATCCAACAGATTCTTCAAGACACCATTCCTACACAGCGACCCTCTGTCCTCTGAGAGCCGTAACTGCCAGTTGCTATCACGTTGTCAGATACACGTTGTCAGATAAATTATACATCAATAAATTATTCACATCAATAAATTATACATCAATAAGGATGATCAATAAAGGTAGATTATGAGATATTTTGCGGTGAGTTGATGTCAAGGAGTGGGGTGGTCTGCTAGGACGCGACAGATTATTTAAGGGTGGGGAAGAATTTAAAGTCAGATAAATTTCACAATGGAGGCGTTTTGCGGCTCAATGCGTGCCAAAATTTTAATTCACCTGAAAAGATCTTTCCCCAGGGTCTCGTTCATCCGGCCAAGAACATAATATCAAAGGTTACCGAGCGATGGTGTAGTTCCTTGTTGACGGTGACGTTCACGGTGTGGGTCCAGACGGGCCAGACGGGCATGGGTCCGGCCATGGGGACGCCGTCCCGATGCGAATTGTGGCGGCACGTCGGATAACATGCCACCCGATAAGCTCGCGGGCGCGGGCGATATTGGCGACGTTGGCGGTGTCGAAAAGCGTGTCGTAGATCTGACGAAGCGAATCTAGCTCCATGTTGACGTTGACGTTCTCGGTGTGGGTCCAGATGGGCCAGATGGGCGTGGTTCCGGGCATGGGGACGTCGTGTGCGAGGGAGCAAGTGGTTTGGTATTGTTGGGACATGGCGGGTGGAGGTGGAGGAGGAAAGAAGGAGAAAGCGCGTTACATCGACGTTGCCAGACTGCATTTTCAACCTGGCCGCATTCTGTGCCTCAAAAACACGCAACCGCCCCTCGCCTGCTGTCCTATGTCCCCCAGCGTCCAGGCCTCTTACACAGCATAGATGGCAACTAGCGTTGACGACAGGTAGATTCGCCCCAGTTATAACCCACTGGTGCCACGTTTCCAAGCAGAGACAAAAAAAAATGTGCAGTGCAGTGGATTGGGAAGCAGAGGCAACAAAAAAAAAATCAAAACGGAAAAAGGCGAAACCAAAAACGGCAACAGCGTTACCAAAAAAGGCAACAGCGTTACCAAAAAAAAACAGCCTTCTTCTTGCCAATGAGAAGTGATCTCAGATGGGACGAAAATGGTGTTTGTTGAAGAAAATGCGTTCTCAAATAGCTTTAAGGTATTGTCCACAACTGCTCTGTCCAAGGCATTGTTGTTCGCTAGAGTGGCGAGAGAATGTATTGAAATGTTGATTCCGTTTTGATTGTAGACTTTATTTCGCAAGTTTTCGTCCTTCTCAATCATGTCGGTGAAAGAGCTGGGGAGTTCTGTGTGATTAAATGTTTTCAGCCACGAGAGCAAGGGTAGCGCAATGTCTCGGTGGAATCCTTCAGCGCTCAATTGCTCAGACATTGTGTTAAAAAACGGTTTGGTGAAGGAAGAAGGAAGGAAATGAAAAAGTTTTTCGGAAAGGATTGTCGAAAAGAAAGAAAAGTTGTCAAACCCCAAACGTCACCCCCTAACGTCACCCCTAAAAATTCGCTGAGAATTCGCTGAGTGTTCGCTGAGTGTTCGCTGAGTGTTCGCTGAGACAGCCTTTTCTGCTGGACCCTTTTCTGCTGGACTTTTTTTTTGTCCGGGGGGACACCCTTTTGCGCTGGAATTTTTTTTCCTGAAAAGTCCCTTGCGCTGTCAGATTTTTTTTTTCTGCCGCTGTTTCCTGTGCGCTGTCAGAAAGATGACACGAAAAAGGGTGGTCCTTGCCGTGTCACGACAAAAATGACAGGGTGTTCCTCACCGTGTCACGAAAAAAAAATGACAAAAAAAATGGCACGAAAAAGGGTGAACCTCAACGTGCAACGGCCACTTGTCGGCCACTTGTCGGCCACTGTCAATCGTTGTCGGCCACTGTCAGTCGTTGTCGGCCACTGTCAGTCGTTGTCGGCCACTTGTCGGCCACTGTCAGTCGTTGTCGGCCACTTGTCGGCCACTGTCAGTCGTTGTCGGCCACTTGTCGGCCACTGTCAATCGTTGTCGGCCACTGTCAGTCGTTGTCGGCCACTTGTCGGCCACTGTCAATCGTTGTCGGCCACTGTCAGTCGTTGTCGGCCACTGTCAGTCGTTGTCGGCCACTGTCAGTCGTTGTCGGCCACTTGTCGGTGTGGTGTGGTAAACCCACACGGAGTATAGACGGGGTATCCAGGTACAAGGGACGGACACAACACCTGATATGACACGATGGGAGGAATAGGTACAGGACACTCATACGATCATACCAGGCACGTGCTGCACGTGCAGTTACAGGATGTGCAAGTAGAAGGACATGCAATTAGACAAGAGTCAATAGGGTTTGCATTTATAGAAATTTTCTTTGGTCAATAAATATCACAGAACGACAGGACCAAATGGTTCCTGGTCTGTTTCCTCACTATACTTTGCTCAACACTTGCCCCCGCACGACACTCCAAGTCGCTCCACGCATCCCTGTCCCAACACACTGTACCCTTCGATCGGTATACTCTGCCACAGCTGGCCTTCATAGCATATCGCCCAGCAAGAGTAGAGACGGGACCCGTGCGTCTGAACTGCTGCACCTCTAGTGCCCCCCCAAGTGTTTCTGCGAGTCCGCTCACATTACCTGCCTGCCCCCACGACAGGTAATGATCATGGTCTTATAACGAACAAGAGCGGAGGATCAAGAACAGTACCCCTCGATGCCGACGTCTGGACACAGGAGTCAAGACAGAGTCCCTTTGACCTTGCAGATCCCTAACCCGAGTGTGTTGTCGCCTTTATTATTCTCGTAAATAGTTTTGCTGTCTTTATTATCCTCACCGTTGAAAGATCTCTTACCAGTGCCCCCACATCTGGAGCTTTATCCATACACCGTAAGATAATTATTATGTAGAGACTTCGTAAAGCAGAAGAGACTTTTATTGAGTAACATATTCACAGCTAGTACTTTTACCTGATATAGACCCACTACACCACATCGGCCACTGTCAATCGTTGTCGGCCACTTGTCGGCCAAAAATCTGCCACTTGTCAACAGTTCGCTTGATCAAGCTTTTATTTATTTCCTTAAAAGAACTGAAAACTGCACAATCATCCTCGTCCGGCGCCTTGATCTTTTTCATCCCATCGCCCAGGTCCTCTTGTCCATTACGTCAAGCATTCAACGGCAACGGAATCAATCACGAGAGCTCGGACATCTCATGCTTCAGCAGTGGGACCACGACCTTTTCGTTGCAGTTGCGTAACTTGGTTGAGACGAAGCCCGCGAGTGAATTCAACAAATTTTCCAGAGCAGAAAAGCGGTTGTTTCCAAGAATCGAAATCTCATGCTTGTCCTTGAAGAGATTCAAAATCTCCCTGAGTGGCACCAGGCAGTCCTTCTCATTTTTGACTTCACCTAAAAGATCCAACACGAATTCCTTCTTCAAAACCGCTTCTCGACCTCTTGCATTCACTTCTTTGGCGATGCGACCAAGAAACGATGACACCAGACAACCATCTCCAGATCCCTGTGAGACAAGACTCAAAGTAAAAATCGATGCTACTTTGGCAGACACCATGTTGGCGATAATGTGACTGGACGCTCGACCCATTCGAAAAGAGTGCGTAGAGCAGAGGCGAGATCGGATCTGTCTGAGATTTTCTACTTCAAACCGTGGAGTGAAAACACCGGACACAATGTCTGACGCCAAATCAAATGAACGCTTGTCAACGAAAATTTTGATGTCCTTCCTCCCAAACAACGGAAAAGCACTTGAGCAACAACCGGCGGTGAATGCGCGTTCGAAGGAAGAATCCTTGCTCAATCGCCAAACCTGGGTAAACAGAACGTTGAAAACCTTACAACCGATAACAAGGCGAAAGTCGTTCTTGTCGTGCTGAATGCGACAAACAGTGGCATGGGGATATGAACCAGAGGTTAATGGCTGAGAAACTGGGGAGATCTCTTCACCAACTCTAACGGGCTTTTCACAGTGAACATCAACATCACGATCTCGCCCGTACGTTTCTGCAACAAGGCAAAGAATTGCGTTCCTGTCTTGTGGATTGAAAAGTACACAACCAGCAAACAAAACAGCAGTCGCGTAATTAAGGATCGGCTTTTCGAGCCAACATCCAGAAACAATGTCATCCCACTCTTTTGGAAGTCGCTGACAAGTCGGAAACTCAATCCAACTTGTGCTCTCAATCAGTTTAACGTTCGGCGAATCTGACAAAAGCGACAACAGACCCTCGGCAGGCGTTTTTGGAGTTCCAACATCCCTCACGCCAAGATCCCGACCTGACATGCTGAATTTCACGTCAAGTCTAAAAATGCCTTCTTCATAGCGAGATTTCACCAACTGAGCAGACATGTTCAAGCGCTTCGTCACAAAAGATGGCAAAGGAGAGGATGACCCTGTTATAAAAAGAAGAACACAAACAATGAGTCCTAAATTCAAAAAATGAGTTGATTACTGATTGCAATGAAAAAGCTTAGAGAGCATACTTTTTTCTCTCTGACTCGGGCTGTGACAAGACGAATCCTCACTGCCTTGGACTTCAAGGGATGCCACAACCTCATCACCTGTTATGCAATAGCGCAGAGGACTCAATTAAAAATTGCAACAGCATAATAACCAACTATCAACGCCTTTCATTCAACTGATGATCTTACAAGACAAGACTGAGTAACTGAAAGATTCATCATCCACGAAAGTTTCATCACCGACATCAGTGCAGTAGTTCTTCAGAAAGTTGGAGGCAATGGCACCAACTAAAGACAAAGAATATCAAATTAAATATTAAAACGAACAGCAGGAAGGGTGCAAGACTACCAAATATTGTTTGCAATCTTACATTCCTGATCCTTGGTTAGATCCGCAACTTGTTTCAAGCCATTTTCGGTGGCAACTAAAAAAAATGAGACGAGATTAAAAACTTCACTCTTCAGAATGTCTGCCATATTTTTCGATTTCAATTTTCAGCATTTTGAGAACTTACACCAAGGACACCTCAGTAAACTCGCGTGCTTCTTAAACATTTTTCTGTTGCTGCACTTTTCTTGACATTGCGAACACTCCAGCTCAGGCTTGTTCTTTGAAAATACAGGGACACCAACGCAATGGAACGATCCGTGATCATGACTTACAGTCACTTTGGTGTGATAGTCGGATTTGTGTTGTCGCATTCCGCTGGCGCTGCCGAAATACTCACAAGGAGGTATAGAGCATTTCATTTTTTCGATATCTGACTCGTTTCTTGCAGTGACATCCATTCTTGCTTGTCTTTTGTTGGAGGGAGTCTGGTGTTTGTTGGAGGGATTCTAGTGATTGTTTCCAAAAATGCAACCTGGGAAATGTCCGGTATTTATCTGTGCATTGCGTCTAAATGCATTGCGCAGTGTTCAAGAAGTGAATATTCTGCGAAAACAAACTGTCAAATGAATGACCCAGCCCCTAAAAAGCATCCACTTTGTGAGTTAAAAAAAGGACTTGCATGAGGGAGAGGAAGCAAAACAGTGTGCACAAGAGCACAAGGGGCAATCAAGGACACAGGGCAAACCTTTACAGCGCTCTTTCTTTCCACACCGACGCCCCACGCAATTTGCATTTGTGTTCACAGACATTTTCAAAAATGTGTCCGGACGAAAGGATGCGTCCACACAAACAGTTCCGGACGAAAAAAAGTGTCCGTGAAAACTTTGCATGAGCAGGGCGAGGGACCCTAAAGGAACAATCGAGGCTGTTTTTTTTTCTAGAACAAGAATTGCATGAGCAGGGTGTGACACCAGTGTTTGTATTCGCAATTTGCATGATCACGGTCTGGGACCTGAAAAAGGGACAAGATTCTGTGTTGACTTGTTTGCATCCACAGACTGCATGAGCATTTCATGGGCCAAGGAGATTGTAGTGAATGTTTGTGTTTGCATGAGCAGGGCAGGGGCATGAAAATCCCAAAATAGTTACTCATTTATTTCTCCACACGAATCCTGTTGCTTGTTCGAGTTGACCTGCGAGGTTTGGGAATCTCATCCGGCGTTGCAACATCTCTGGCATGGGGTTCGGGATTCTCATCAACTTCCATCGCCTCCCGTGATTCAACTTCCACCGCCTCCTCGGAATCATCTTGAACATCGACTTCCTTGGCGCTCATTTCTGAATAATGATAGGACATCGTTGGGGTGTCACGAGCGATACGGTGGATCACGATTTCTTGAGTTAACACCCGTGTTGCTGGGCAATCCTTATGAGTCTTCTCATCGCCCACAATGTGCACCTTCAGATTGTAAGGATTGGCGAAAGTGCTTGCGCAAAGACAGCGATATTTCATATCAAAAGAGGGATCTCTTCTGAAAACAAAACTTGCCCCAACGACGCGTTGTGGTGTAGTGGCTCTATATCAGGTAAAAGTACTAGCTGTGAATATGTTGCTCAATAAAAGTCTCTTCTGCTTTACGGAGTCTCTACATAATAATTATCTTACGGTGTATGGATAAAGCTCCAGATGTGGGGGCACTGGTAAGAGATCTTTCAACGATGAGGATAATAAAGACAGCAAAACTATTTACGAGAATAATAAAGGCGACAACACACTCGGGTTAGGGATCTGCAAGGTCAAAGGGACTCTGTCTTGACTCCTGTGTCCAGACGTCGGCATCGAGGGGTACTGTTCTTGATCCTCCGCTCTTGTTCGTTATGAGACCATGATCATTACCTGTCGTGGGGGCAGGCAGGTAATGTGAGCGGACTCGCAGGAACACTTGGGGGGGCACTAGAGATGCAGCAGTTCAGACGCACGGGTCCCGTCTCTACTCTTGCTGGGCGATATGCTATGAAGGCCAGCTGTGGCAGAGTATACCGATCGAAGGGTACAGTGTGTTGGGACAGGGATGCGTGGAGCGACTTGGAGTGTCGTGCGGGGGCAAGTGTTGAGCAAAGTATAGTGAGGAAACAGACCAGGAACCATTTGGTCCTGTCGTTCTGTGATATTTATTGACCAAAGAAAATTTCTATAAATGCAAACCCTATTGACTCTTGTCTAATTGCATGTCCTTCTACTTGCACATCCTGTAACTGCACGTGCAGCACGTGCCTGGTATGATCGTATGAGTGTCCTGTACCTATTCCTCCCATCGTGTCATATCAGGTGTTGTGTCCGTCCCTTGTACCTGGATACCCCGTCTATACTCCGTGTGGGTTTACCACACCACAGCGTCCATCATCGTTGTCTGTGATAGTATCCTAGGCTAACCTTCTGCTTAGCCCTCAACCGCGCCCCCATCACCGCGCCTCCACCACTGCGCCCCCTGTATATTAGTATAAATACAGTCCACGGAAAAAGTGTTAGCATGTTTTGCTATTTTGGACTTATACTCCTTTATCTCCCTATTACGCTATTACCAAGGACCGAGATGTCTGGTGGACAATGTCGTAATTTACAAGGAGTTTTCTAGAATGTTCCAGGCTTGAATGACCTTCAGCTGAGGAACGAAGGATCTCGAAAGTCATGAGGTGCACTCTAACACTTTTTAAAAAATCCTATAAATTGTGCTCTTCCCTTACGGTCTGCATCCTCACTCGCAACTAGAACAATACAACTGCACAGTTATCCACTACTCCCATCCTACGCCACATTCATCCCAAGTTTACATCAAACATGAAGCGGCTGCGAGAACAAACCGTACGCGATGCGATTATCCAACTTCGTGCAACAGCAGCAGAGTCAAGGGGTCAAGGGCAGTGGTCAAGTAGGAATGCGTAGAAATGAATGCTGTTTAATGATCGTAAGTAGGGTCTATATATACATGTCTGGGGCCTATTGTACAGTGTCGTAGTGGAGTTGTCATGATGCCGGGCTCCCATCCTGGCTCTGTGTGTCGTAACCGTGCAGCTTGGTAACCGAGTGGTAATCCTGTTGCACTTCGGCAAGGAAAATCTGTCCGCGAGGTCTCAAGATCCTTGCATATCTCTACTTTCTCCGTTTCCAAGATTCGTCAAAGGGACAAGGAGAACGTTCCATCCCCTAAAATAGGGCGTCCTTCGAAGGTTTCGAAGAAGACCAAGACCTTACTTGCTCGTCATTTCGTCACAGGAAAAGCCGTAACCCTCCGCGACGGCCAGCGACTTATCCAATCGGTGCAAGGAGTGCAGGTTCATGTAGACAGTGTCCGGAACTACCTTAAACAGGAGGGCTTAAAAGCATACGTCCAGCCTAGGAAGCGTGATCTGACACCGGATCAAATCAGAGCACGCTACGAATTTGCTAAGGCGCACTTGAAATGGACCGTGGACGACTGGAAGAATGTGATGTTCTCGGATGAAACTATAATCAGCAGGATTGGGTCCTTCGGCAGGAAATTCTATTACAAGAAGCCCAACAGGAAGGATATCCAACCTCACCAAGTGCAGAAAACAAAGCAGGGCGGAGGGGGCAAAATTATGGTCTGGGGTTGCATGACATTTTATGGCTTGGGCGATGCCTGCTGGATCCCAGGAAGTATGGATGCACAAACCTACTTCGATGTACTGAAGGACTATCTTTGCGCATCTCGGGATTGGTTTGGTATGGATCCAGCAAAATTCATTTTTCAGCAGGACAATGCCAAAGTGCATACAGCAGGCATAGTCGAAGACTTCCTTAGGAAATCCAAGATCGCAGTCATGGAATGGCCTGCGAATTCTCCGGACCTCAACCCGATCGAGCATCTATGGTCGCACCTCAAGTACCGACTTGATCAGTACCCAGAGGCACCAAGCTCTTTGGACGACCTCTAGGAGCGTGTTCAGGATATATGGACAACAATAGATATCAAATTCATTCACGAGCTATATGAGAGCATGCCCGAGCGCATGAAGAGGCTTCACGCAAATAAAGGAGGCCATATCGATTATTAATGGCAGAAAAGTAGCTAACAGAATCAGAGGGTGGTCATATTTCGAAAAAGTGTTAGAATGGGGTCAATATGTTCATGTCCTCAATTAGCCGGATAGAGTGCATCCATTGGCTCGTAACTTGGCAGGTAATCTTAACAAATATACGAGATTGATCGCGTGAAGCCTCGTAGCAGTAGGCGGTATTGATGTACAGTATGGTGCAAAACTGATTCAATGATGCGATGATTTTTGCGTTGGCACTCGCCTACAAGGAACCAATGCCTCAGCCATCGTCATATTCACCACAAATGTAGCCCAGCCAATGACGAACAGGGTTGCTTGCTTTGGAGCCAGAAGTATGCACACCCATTGCTGCATGACGATTGTGCCATCCGTCATCATTGAATCAGTTTTGCACCTACTCCTTGAATACGAAGAACAGATTTTTTTTTTATTCAAAATGGTACCTCTTTAGTACTTAGTTTGCTTGCCCTTCGCTCTGTGGACCGCGCTGAGCCTCCTCGGCATGCTCCTGATGAGTTCCCGGCAGAAATCAACTGGTATCTTGTACCATTCCGTTGATATTCTCTCCCATAGCTCCTTGCAGCTTTTTGGCGGGTTTGGATACTTTCCCAGCTGTACTTTGAGATAGGCCCACATATGCTCGATCGGGTTCAGATCAGGAGACTGTGCTGGCCAATATAGAAGGCGCTCATCAGCCTCAGTCATATGGACGGACTCCAGAAATGCCTTGGTGACCTTGGCCGTATGCTTCGGATCGTTGTCGTGCTGGAAGATGAATTCGTCCTTGGCCATGCCCCACTCCTCGACAGACATCTGTAGATCCTCCTTCAGAATCTGGATATACAACTGGGAGTCCAGGGTCTCATCGATCTTTGCGATATAGCCAGGTCCGTACCATGACATACAAGACCATACCATGACGCTTCCGCCGCCAAACTTGACTGTTCCCTGGACTGTACGGCTTGTCAGTCGCCCCGGCGCGTCGTCCCAGACCCACCTAATGCCATCAGAACAGATCCTATTGATTTTGCACTCGTCTGACCATACAACTGTGGCCCAGTCCTCTTCCGTCCACTCTTTGTATTTCTTGACAAACTGCATCCGACCTCTAATGTGCTTTGTTTTGAGTGCTGGTCGCTTGACAATCTTTTTGGCCACTAGTCCAGCTTCCCGAAGTCGCCGTCGAACTGTCCACACCGATACAGGTCGTGCCAACATCCTGTTGGCCTCGCTCTTGGCCTCCACGGCAGTCCTAAGAAGTCCGCGCTTCATGTTCAGCTTGAGGTGCTCCACGGTTTCTTGACCAATCTTTCCCGGACGGCCTCCCTTGTTGCTCGGTATGTTTTCTTTGTAACCTGAACGTATTCTGCTAGCCGTTGCCTGAGAGATGGTAAGACGTTGGGCTGTCTCACGAGTGGAAATACCCTCAGACATGAGGCTTATTGCTTCCTTAACAGTGGATGGAGGTAAGGGCTTCATTTTTTGCGGATAGATAGAGTAGAATAAGGCAAACAGGAAAACGAAACACAAAATGGGTTCATTTATAATGAATCTGATGAAAATGACGATGGTATTTAAAATTACATAAAAATGAGGTTAAGATGCAAAACTGATTCAATGATGACGGATGGCACAATCGTCATGCAGCAATGGGTGTGCATACTTCTGGCTCCAAAGCAAGCAACCCTGTTCGTCATTGGCTGGGCTACATTTGTGGTGAATATGACGATGGCTGAGGCATTGGTTCCTTGTAGGCGAGTGCCAACGCAAAAATCATCGCATCATTGAATCAGTTTTGCACCATACTGTAAGTATCAAAGAAAAAAGGTCGAAATTATGAAAACATGCTAACACTTTTTCCGTGGACTGTACCTCTATCTCTCTGTATAATAAAGATCATCCGTTCTAGCCCTTGTCTCTTGTCCCCTGCCTCTTGTGTTCCTACCTCGTGTCCTCTTGTTCCTGCACTTGTTCCTTCCTTCGTTTTGTTGCTATTACATTCCGCCATCCACTCAAATGAGGACTCAAATGAGAGATAAATTAAGGGGAACATACCAGTCGACTCTTTGAGATCTTGTCCTCTTCAATTTCTTTGGAGCAACATCCGAGGTGACAGGGATCTTTGCACAGGCTGCTTGAAGAAGTTGTCGATCTCCAAAAGGTAAAGGCTTGGCAGACATCCTTCGGAGTGTCTCTTCTTTCACTAGAAAAGCAAATTCAAGACAAGCCTCCATGCAACGACGCATCTTTTTGCCGAAATCATTTTTGGTAAGAGGTATCACCATACTGTTGATGGCATAAAATCTGAAAACACCAACGAAGTCCATCTTGTAGAAAGTTGTTTCATTTCCACAGGAAAGTGAACCGAAGACGGAAAATCCTTTCGGTGGTTGACACTCAAGACTGAGTATCTTTATCTGGGAAATCCAAGCGTCCCGCATACACCTCTTGAGTTTGTAGAGGTCAAAAAGATGCTTATCCGGTTTAGGGTGATAGAGTAATCCAGCCTCTGCGATATAGATTTGTTGTCCATTATGAAGCCCAACACCGTCTGCCATCTCTGAAGTTTCCTTCGCCTCAGCCATCAAATCACGCCTGAAGTTTTTTCGGACATCCACTCCATCCAAATAAACCTCGAATATCCTTGTTTGAACGTCTACAAGATGCAAAGCCGAACTAATGAATACCCAAGTGCACTGAGAAAACCCCTGACGTTCGCAAAGCTCTGTTGGTATCTGATTGGAGAACCTGAAATGATCATAACTGGAACAAGAACAAATGTAAGTAGTCAATACTCATGCAATCAGAAAAAACCCACAAAGATATGACATACTATGATAAAACGACCTTGGAAACGTAATCTGCAATGTCATCCTCCAATAGTACTCCGCGACGAATGCTGTTGACGTCGTCGAAATTTGCATTGTCAGGGCAAAGCTGCTGAAATCGACTCGGCAAATTCGCCCATTCTAAGATGATGCCGCCGATTACACCTCGTTGCAAGGCAAGGACGGGTGAACAATAGTTCCTCTGAGAAAGGAACATCTCGAAATCAGAATCAGGACCTGTGAGGTCTGCAACAAAGTCTAGTGCGACAGAGTGTGGATTATCACACTTTGTTCTAAAGGATAAGAACAATGATAATATGTCGTGTCCATCAATCATCCACGTTGTAGATTGGTTGAGTGTTGCCAATGCATCATGTTCCAATGCCTCGGCTACGGATGATTGACGGAGGAATTAGCGGATAAAACATTTTGAGATTTGTCTCCATTAACAAAGAAGTTCACTTACCAAGAGGAACCGAGAAAATTGTGGAATCTGATTTATCCGACCCCTAGTCTACGGCAACTTCTTTCTTGTCAAACCCTTTTTCTAGAATTTTAACAAGTGCAACATTAAAACGAAGGTGTAAATATCAAATAAATCTTGAAACATCATCTCAGAATTCCGATAATTCATTTACCATCTTTATAGACCTTGAGACTATGTATCATTCGTGCACGGACAGACTTTTTCACATCCGTAGTCGTAGGCCGTGAAAGCATATCATATATCGTCAATGACGTCTCATCTTCATCCAGAGAATTGGTTTGAAGGAATGCGATATATGATACGTCGTCATTTTCTGGATTATTCAACAGTGTGCACAAGGGGCAATCAAACATCGCTCTCCTTTAAGAGTGAGGAGTGTGCGGCGTAAACAAATTGCGTGATCGAAGATCTTGGACGGGGGAGCTGGAGTTAGCCATTTTTGGCTCCTGTGTATGTGCCAAAACGACATGCATAAACAAACTGACTGAGCATGTGCGGGGGAGCTCGAAAAAAGAGTGAGGGGTGTGCGGCGTAAACAAATTGCGTGATCGAAGATCTTGGACGGGGGAACTGGAGTTAGCCATTTTTGGCTTCTGTGTGTGTGCCAAAACGGCGTGTTGACAAACTGACTGAATCAATTTTTGGCTTTGTGTTTTCTTTTATTTGGTCTTGTCCAAACAAATTAATTCACAGCTTGCTCTTTGATCTTCCTTTTACACAATGTCAAATCCGGAAGCAATTCGTTGTCAGTATTACCACTGCATTCATGGATATCTCGACCATTCAAAGCAAGACTTGGAAAAAAATCAGCGACGACATGTTCTACTGTATCATGAGGATCAACCACTCATCTTAGGCTTCAAAGGAGCGCAATTTACGTTCAAGAGAGATTCTTCTCACGACATGAAATACGTTTGCCTTTGCGACAAGGCGTGTCACGGATAGCACCATAGCGTGTGGTGCAGAGTGACAGTTGAGCTGCGCACACAATTGCTCATATTGATTTGTGACTGCTTCTACGCGCTCACGCGCTTGCACGCGTACCTCTGCCACCGTATGCTCGATCAACATATGTTCAACGAAGTATCTTTATTGATATTGCCATTATCCGGCCCGCCTAGAACCATTGTCCGGCCCGTCTAGAACCATTGCACCTGATCCATACCTTTGTGCTATTCCTAGCAAATATACCTCGCGTCCCGTAGTAGCCATCCGAGTATCCTGACCAAGAATCCTAGAAACACATAAATAGAGCCATAGAATCCATAGCATATATGCAACAGGATTACCACTCGGTTACCAAGCTGCACGGTTACGACACACAGAGCCAGGATGGGAGCCCGGCATCATGACAACACCACTACGACACTGTACAATAGGCCCCAGACATGTATATATAGACCCTACTTACGATCATTTGTCGCATATTTCACCAGAGTTCACTGTATATTTAGTTTAACAAGTGTACCTCCAGCTCACTATTATATTTAATACAAATAAATACCTAATCGGTGTGGTGTGTGGAGCCACATCTCTTTCTCACTTAATTCTGAATCCCAAAAATATCTCATCATTAAACAGCATTCATTTCTACGCATTCCTACTTGACCACTGCCCTTGACCCCTTGACTCTGCTGCTGTTGCAATATAACCTCAGTCTGCAATACATTTCTTCCTTACCTTGTCCACTGTCTGGCTCCTCCATAACACATATCCCACTCTTCCAAGTCTGTTCCTGACAAGGCGTTTCCGAATCCGTACACTCTTCGACAACATATTCAGGGTGATGGAAAGGACCATAAACCTTGCAGAGTCATTGGCTTTCTTCTCAAGGATATTGCAGCCGGCAAGATGACCCGTGATAGCGATACAATCTCTTTTGGTCCATCACAGCAGCGAGGAGACAGCAAAGAAGCCGATGAGATTTCAATCCAAAAACAATAAAACGAAATTAGATCTTTTCCTGACTCTTGTTGTAATAGCTCTAGGCAGTCGAGGGCAGGGGTAAGGATGGAAAGGGTTGGAATGCGTGCTGTATTAAGATGGCAACTAGCTGGTCTATATATCTATGTCTACGGTCCGGTTCCGGCCCGGCCGGTTGTCTATAGCCGAGGCCCCAGTCCTTTCGGAGTCGGGGCTATAAGCGGGGTTATCCTGTTACACCTTCCCATTAAAAAAAATAATTTTACAGTCTATGCTGTTTCTTGTACTGCCGTAAAAGTCGCGCACAGTTGGTCATATTGCTCTCTGGTTCCCATGTGGAGTCCTCCCTTGCATATCCTTGCCACTTGACCAGGTACTCCACGCGATTGTTGTTGTTTCGATGCTCCATGATCGTCTCAGCCTCGTATTCTTCCTCGCCATCAATGATCTCTGGTGCTGGCCTCGCATGTGCACGTCGGCCGAATGTCACCGGTGAAGGTAAGTAGGGTCGAAAGCGGTCAACGTGGAATATATCGTGTATCTTCATGGCCGGGGGTAGCTCAATGCGGAAAGAGACCGGTGAGTGCTGTTCCAGGATGGTATAAGGTCCGATGAAGCGTGCCTGCAACTTCTTGGTGGGGCGATTCCTGTCAGCAGCAACAGTGATGTCTTCTGTACTCAGCAGCACCTGGTCTCCAACTTTGAAATCGTGATCACGGCGACGAGAATCCGCATTCTTGGTCTGCCGTTCCTGAGCATCTGCGATGGCCTCTTGCGCGAGGACTAATGCTGTGCTCTGTGCCTCTACGAATTCCATGACACTGGGATTGGGACTGGGCTGAGGTTGTAGCAGAGACGACGGTACGCGTGGGTGAAATCCCAGGTTCAAAAAAAATGGGGACTGGCCAGTGGTGGCATTGCTGGAGTTGTTGTAGGCGAACTCAGCGGCGGATAGGAGTAGATCCCAGTTTGTCTGTCGCTGGTCCACGAAGGCGCGTAAAATGGACTCCAGTGTCTGGTTGGCACGCTCGGTCTGTCCATCGGTCTGAGGGTGGAAGGCGGTCGACATGGCCAGCTTGACGTCCATGAGGCGGTGCAGCTCCTTCCAAAAACGACTGGTGAACTTAGTGTCGCGATCAGAGACGATCGAGGTCGGCATGCCGTGCAAGCGAAAGACGTTGTCAAAGAACTGTCGAGCTACGTCGGATGCTGTGTCGGTGGTGTGGGCTGGGACGAAGTGGACCTGCTTTGACAGTTTGTCGACGAAGACCGTGATGGAGTCATAGCCGCGAGGAGTCTTGGGTAGCTTGACAATAAAATCCATCGTCACCGTCTCCCATCGCTGAGTAGGGATCTCGAGGGGCTGGAGTAGACCGGCAGGTCGCTGGTGGCTGGGCTTGTTCCGTTGGCAACTCTCACAGGTTTGCACGTACTGCCGGGTGTCACGTGCGATGTGAGGCCAGTACACAGTGCGACGGAGTGCATCGTATGTCTTGTCGAAACCAAGGTGGCCGGCGATGGCGGAGTCGTGGGCATCGTGAAGAAGAGAGAGACGAATGTCAGATTTCTGGGGGATGCAGACAAGGTTGTCTCCTCTGCGATCAACACAAAGAAGACCATCAATCAAGCGGTAACGCGGTGGTGTACTTCCCTCGAGGCAGCTTTCATAGATGGGACCGAGCTTGGGGTCGTCCCGGTAGCTGTCTACAAGGCGCTGCCTCAAACCTGAATCCAGCTGAACGGTCATTGAGTTGATGTTGACTGCAGGGGGGTCTTGGTCATGATGGTCCGGTCGTCGCGATAGAGCGTCGGGAACGATATTGTCGACTCCACGTTTGTACTTGAAGTCGAAGTCGTACTCCTGCAGCAACTCCATCCATCGTGCCTGGCGTCTAGTTAACTTGGGTTGGGTTGGGAAGTGCTGAAGAGTAGCATGGTCGGTGTAAACGACAAAATGTGTCCCGTCCAGATAGTATCGCCATGTCCGAAGTGCGTGCACAACCGCCAATAGTTCCTGTTCGTGGGTGGGATAATTGCGTTCGGCGCTGTTCAGTTTGCGGGACGTGAACGCCACGGGTCTTGACTCACCATGTTCATCAGTCTGGAACAAGACAGCGCCTAGCGCGAATCCAGACGCGTCGGTTTCAACTGTGGTTGGTAGATCGGGATCGAATATTCGCAGCACAGGTGCTTTGCTGATCGCCTCCTTCAGGGTGGTGAAAGCGCGTTCTTTGTCCGTGTCCCAGGAAAATTCCACGCCTTCACCTAACAGAGCCGTGAGAGGGAGAGCGATGTTAGCAAAGTTGTTGATGTATGTGTGGTAGAACTGTGCGAGGCCAATGAATTGTTGCACGTCCTTCTGCTTCGATGGGCGAGGCCATTCCCTGATAGCCTTGACGTGGCCGGCGCTGGTGTGGATGCCATCCTTTGAGATGACATGTCCGAGGAATTCAGTTTCTTCTTGCATGAAGGAGCACTTGCTCAACTTCGCATAGAGGCCGTTCTTGCGGAGGAGCGCCAGCACACTTCGGATGTGGGCAATGTGCTCTTGTTTCGTCTTGGAGTAAATAAGAATGTCATCAAGATAAACAACAACCCATTTGTCTAAAACCGGATCCAAAACCTTGAACATCATGTTGGAGAAAGATGCAGGAGCATTAGTGAGACCAAAGGGTACCACATTGAACTCGTAGTGTCCGTACCGACAGCGAAATGCTGTCTTGTGCGTATGAGGCTCAAATATCCGTTGCTGATGGTATCCTGACAGCAAGTCCAGTTTCGAAAAGTATCGTGCCCCTCGGAACCTGTCGATGAGCTCGTCGATGCGAGGGAGCGGGTGGCGGTTCTTCCTTGTGATTCGGTTGAGTCCACGGTAGTCAACGCACATTCGGAGCGCACCATCCTTTTTTCTGACGAAAAGGACGGGCGCGCCATAAGGCGATGTGCTGGGCTTAATGAATCCTTTGGCGAGGAGGTCGTCGAGCTGTCTCCTGAGCTCGTCCAGTTCCGCAATAGAGAGGCGGATCACAGGGCGGAATGGCGGGTCTGCGTTGGGGTCAGTCTCGATTTTCATAGCATCCCCTCGGTCTGGTGGTAGACCGGCGGGGAGTGAGTTGGGGAAGACGTCTGCAAACTCCTGAAGTACAATGGGTCGGACTTCGGGCGGAAGATCAGGTGTGGAAGGTTTGGTATCGTCGTCGTTTTCATCATCGCCGTCGTTGTCATTGTCGTTGTCGCCGCCGATTTTCACCAGAGCCATGAACACTTCCGCGTCAGGCTGAGCTGCAAGAGTATGAAAGTGCAAGTGACTCATCAAGAGGCCACGGGACTTAGCTGTAATGGATGAGGGTGCGAAGCCTCGACACGTCCAATGAACGGTGTTGCCATTATGTGTGAAATGAAGGTCGTTGGTACGCCAGTCGATGTTGGGGTTGATGTGTGTGAGCCATGGTTTACCGAGGATAAGGTCGTATTTTTTAAGGGGGTAAAGAAGGGTGTTGATGGTGTCGGAATAGGAATCTCGTTCGAGTGTGATGGAGGCGGAGTGATTGGTGATGGAAAAAGTACCGTCGGGGAGAACAATAGGAATGGGGGAACAGGAATGGAGAGGAAGTGAATGTCGTTTTTGAAAAGAAGAGCTAATGACGTTTCCTTCTGCTCCTCCATCAATCAAGATGTGGGCGGGGCGACCGTTAATAGAACCAATAAAAGTCAGGAGGGTGCGCTCGGCCTCAGCCGTTGTGAAGGACTGCAGCCGAACGGTACGCTTACGAAGGCGCTTCAGCTGGGTCTTGGAGAGGGCTGGTGCTAGAGTAGCGAGAGAGGCAAGTGGGTCCAGGTCCACTGCCTCAGACGACCTAGACACCACGGACGGGTCGTACGTGGGTTGTGGTTTGTCTGAGACGGTTGGCAGGACATCAGGGGCATGGTGAGATTCGATGGTTGTTTTTGTTGTCTTTGCTTTTCTTGGAGCATTTTTGTACGATTGGAAGGGAGCGAGCATAGGCACAGTGGAATTGTTTTTATTTTTTGAGGAATAATTACTTAACTCTGAGTGGTGCTCACTCCCCTTGTCCAGAAGAGAAGGGGAGGGAACTTCAGCGACCAAGTCCTGGACTAAGCCTGATCGCTGGAGGCGTTTCCCGCCGAAGCAGAACCAACACCCGCGGCAACCGAGAGGTTGTTCATATTGCTGCCACGGCAGTCTCGTGCCATATGGCCGTCTTGTCGGCACTTGTAGCAAGCACCCCGGGCTCGAAGGCGGGCGCGTTCGGTGTCGTTGAGTGGGGCGAGGTTGTGGCGGCCGTTATTGTTGTTGACCTGGCGGCGGAGTGCATTGAGCTCCAGTCGCAGGTTATCCAACTCCATGGCCATCGGGTCGGGTAGACTGGCGGTGTGGGCGGTGAGGAAGGCATGTGCAGGGGTAGGAGTGGCATGGTTGGCGTTAGTGGGAGTGCGATTGGGTAAGGAGAAATTATAAATGGTGTCAAACTGCTCGGCAGCCTGACACATCTCGTGGATAGACACCGGGCTGCGGCTGTTGATGGCGAGGCTCATCAACATCTGGCGCAGGGCTAACGGGCGCCTGCCAAGAAGCATGACTTGGCAGAGTCCTCGAGCATAATACGAGCCTCAGGGTGGGTCTCGTTCGTGCACAAAATGGCCAGGTAGCGACGAGTGCGACTGACATAGTCAGCAACAGTGCTAGACATTTTGATTCCGAAGAGGAGGGTTCGGACATGATCATAAAATCCAGCGGGGCGGAACTCCGCTCGAAAAAGCTCCTCGAACTGGAACCAGGGTGTCGTGTCCGGCGCTTGCAAGCCGTCCCACCAGAGGAGGCCAGTGGGGCCGAGGTACGCAACAGCTGTGACCGTGCGCGAGTCTTCGCTGATGCGAGCACCAATGAAAAAACGGCGGACAGTGGTAAGCCATGCTTCGCAAGCGAAGCCATCCCGCACTCCGTTGAAGGCAGTGGGAGACGGGTACCTGTAGGAGGGTAACAGGACCTGGACGGGGGCAGGGGCGGGGGCAGGGGTGGATTCATTCATGGTTAGGGAGGAAAAAAGGGATGACAGTTGGTCGGCCAAGGTTTAATTTAATTGGTGGATCAGGGTAAAAATTTAGCAGAGTTTCGTGGTACAGGGGGATCGTGGTTCAGGGACAGAGGTGCAGGGGATCGAAGAACCTTTGCTACCATGTAATAGCTCTAGGCAGTCGAGGGCAGGGGTAAGGATGGAAGGGTTGGAATGCGTGCTGTATTAAGATGGCAACTAGCTGGTCTATATATCTATGTCTACGGTCCGGTTCCGGCCCGGCCGGTTGTCTATAGCCGAGGCCCCAGTCCTTTCGGAGTCGGGGCTATAAGCGGGGTTATCCTGTTACACTTGTGCACAAGATCACGCGATTTGTTAATGTTGAAACATCATGCAGTCCTCCTGAGAGTTCAATCATTTTGTTTACGCACAGAAACACAAATCCGAAAGTCGATCGATCCTTTTTTGTTGACACGCAATTTGTTTACGCCGCACACTCCTCACTCTTTTTTTCGAGGTTACCCGCACACTCCTCACTCTTTTTTCGAGGTTACCCGCACATGCTCAGACAGTTTGTTAATGCACGTCGTTTTTGGCACTCACAGTGCTCATGCAAGTCCTTTTTTTAATTCGCGTAGGGCAATGTCCTACTCCTGTTCGTGCGGATGGGTGAATACAACAATTCCCATCTGTGGTGTACCATGTAAACAATCATCGGGTGGGCGAAAACAAGCAATTTGCTTCTCATGTTCGTTCCATGTAATCAACAGAAAATGTAGATATAAAATCGTTCTTTGCTTGACTTTTGAGCCAAAACGAACAACAATCAATCATTACCATGACTTGCGACCTGTCAATTCCTTTGAATATTTGGGATTCGTGATTCTCTCAACATTGTCGTTCCACCATCCATGACAGTTCAAGAATCCATGGACGCTATTCGAAAGTCACACCCCGGTTGTCTGGATAAGTTTGATCCGTTTCTCTGGCAAGCAACTTGGAAGCACACCGTCTTCAAACATGGCCGGCGAACGCATGTTTTTACCGAACTTTCCCAACAAGATGACTTTGCGGAGCTTACTCAATTAGGGATCGTCTTTGGAGGCAGCGTGATAATTTTCCGGAAGCCCCTGGTAGCAATCGCTGGCATAACCAGGTTGTTTTATTTCGAAATAAAATTTATTTCAATTTGAACAGAGTCCATAATGTATTGAATTGAAATGCATAATAAAGCTCTAAACAGCCACGAAATAGTAATCGCAGATATAGGCGATTGAATTGAAATGAACGGCAATACAAGGCTCTCATCGACGCGTCGCAACATGCAAGTCCTTATGAAGCAGGCATGATGCCCACTGTTAGCCTATCCCTTCGTTTGTTTTCTCACTCTGGAGTGAGGAATTTTTAAAAAAAACTACATAAATGAGAAATTCTCTAAAATGGGCTAGCTTACCCCCCTAATTGCTTATCTGAATCTGATTCAGATCGAAATTCCACGTACGGGGGCCAGCTCCCATAAAACTGTTTCATTATGATTCCTGCCTTCGAAATTGCAGATGAAAAGTGCCCTCCACCAACATTTGCGATTCTTTACCATTACCATCAAGCTAATTCTAGCCATGAATCCCCCCAACAATTCTTCATCGGGAACACCTTCTGATCAGGCGCCATCTGGTGGCCAGGCTGCTAGTTTGAGGCAGGTGGCTGCCCTGTTGTCCCAAGTAACAACCATCCTTGGCCAGACTGAGCCTTCTAGCCACGCTGCAGCTTTCGTAACACAAGCTGCAAACCTCATGCAACAGCTTGCTCCACTCTTTGACCAACCCGTGCCTGTGCCTGGTCAACCTGGGGCTCTGCCTAACCCAGCTACCCAGGGGCTTAACGCTTCTGTACCTGGATCCAGTCAGACTTCGTCTCATGCTCCAGTTATGCCCATCGCTGTCCAAGTTGCACCTGTAATCATCCACGGCACCTCACCCCTCGGGCCAGTGATGCCTTTGACCATCCAGACCGCTCCTACCACCATCCAAACTGTGCCTGTCGCCACCCAAGATGCATCTCCACTTGCTAAAGGAGCCAGTGGAGCCCACTCAGGTGTGGAGGAGGGGCATTCGGCGACAATTGTTCGCTCCCGTCCACTCCTCAATGCTGAGGAACAGTTTGATGGTCTGGAGAACGAACCTGGTAAGCAATGTGCCCAATGCTTTTTGTTTTTTTATTTTATTTTTTATTTTTTATTTTTTTTTATTTTTTTTTATTTTTTTTTATTAACCACGTAACCATTCAAAAGTCGCTAGCATGGATACTGCCGACAGTGTCAGCAGCAACACCAATTGCAATAATAAACGCAGGCGCAATCTTCCCCCCGTCCTCTTCTCAACTGTCTTCCGCCTCTTCCTGCATTTCATGCTTTTACTCATCCACATCATCATCCTCACCATGGCTATATCAACCTCCCTGCGCCTATGCGTCTGGACGGGTCCCTTGAGCCTATCCACATATTTTCACTTTTTTTTACGGATGATATCTTGGCTGAACTAACATGGAACACAAACGCATATGCTACAAAGAGGAAGCCGGAATGAAAGTTGGGGCTCGTACATGGATGTGCACCTCCTCAAAGGAACTTAGTCTTTTCTTGGGTATCCTCATCTACATGGGCATTTTCCATCAGCCTCGTGTTGAGGATTATTGGTCTCTGTCATCACAATACCCATCACATCCATTCAAGCGCTTCATGTCACTCACTCGATTTCAACAACTCAAGCGATCCTTTCATGTTTCCAACCCGTATGCCCATCCTGAACCTTTGGTATTTCATTCTGGAGCCACTTTCTACCAAGCTTCAGGAATTGTTCCACAAATTCTACACCCCTTCGACAAATGTCTCTATTGATGAGATGATGGTTCGGTTCTCAGGTCGAAGTATGCATACTGTTCGGATAAAGAACAAGCCAACGCCTCAAGGATACAAGATCTTTTCACTTTGCGACTCTGGATACACCTATTCTTTTCTGTACACCTCGAGGGTTCATCCTTTCAATGTTATTGAGGAAGTCCCTGGCTTGAGCAAAACCTCGTCTGTAGCCTACCAACTTGTCAAACACTTCCTTATCGAAATTTGTCCTACAATGTCTTCATGGACAACTATTTCTCCAACATCCCTCTTTTCATTGCTCTTCGGGACCTCAATATTGGAGCATGCGGCACAGTACGGAGTTCATCGTCGCGATTCCAAAAGAACTCAGGGTTAACAAAGGCGATAAGCTTGACTGGAATACTTTGTCTGGTGTTGTGGTTGATGATAAGGTCATTGCCATACTTTGGATGGATAATGGGCCGGTTACAATGCTGTCTACAATCCATGAGATCGTGGGTGATATCTCATTTCGTCATGCGCAATAGACGCCGCCCTCGAGAAACGAGTACAAATGGCAGAACTGTCCGTGCAGTTTTCCAGGACATCCCCGAGCTGACCTCAAGATCCCCAAGGTTATCGATGATTATAACCATTACATGAATGGCGTGGATGTCAGTGATCAGTGTCGCATGTACTATCACACACAACTATCAGTTGTCCGAAATTGGATGCCTCTTTTCTTCTGGCTATTTGACACAACTATTGTCAACGCATACCACATTTACAAACGGAACAATGGGTCTCTTTCTCATCGCGATTTTCGAGTTCAGCTGGCATGGTCTCTGATGATGAATGGCATTCGAGAGGAGCAAGCTTTAACAAGGAGCCGCCATGGCCAACCACTTGTGTCGCGCAAGGTCAATAACCCCTAACATTTCTAAATTGAAACCCACGCTCTCTGAAGAACGTTTCGTTATTGGGAACCACTTTCCTGAATATTCAGATAACCGTTCCGAGTGTGTACTCTGTCGCTACAAGTCAAGCATACATGGGCCTGGCCTCACAAGCTTTCATCACAAGATTACACATTGGAGCTGCACCCATTGTGCCCTTCCTTTGTGTATCATCAAAGAGCGGAATTGTTTCCAAGAGTATCACAGATCTCAGGATATTTAATTATCAATGGTTTTCCCTCTCTTACGATAACAGAATGATGGCACCAACGCCTGTTTTCCCTTTGCGCTCCGGTGAGGTGATGAGACCAGTGTGCCAGGTTGTTGTTCATGCCGGTTCGGGAACCGGATGTTGAACGCAGTGAAAGATGTAAAAAGAAGACGGAGACCTTTTTACTTTGATATAATTTTTCGTTACACGCGTTTGCACGGAAAATTCCTCACTCCAGAAAAAAATTCCTCACTCCAGAGTGAGAAATTTGTGACAGACGAAGGGATAATAGCATCATTCACTTAGACTTTCACGTTGATATTTATTGAGGCCGTGCCTTCTGAAGCCCCTTCTCTGCTGCGATACCGCGGCTAAGCTGTAAATAGTACTGATTGAAGGAACCAGCCCGCGCGATTTTTGTTTAACGACCAGCAATCCAGCCTCCTTTCTCAGATCCAACGTTGGCTCTGCGCCTCCGAGATAGCCTTCAATGCTGACTCAATGACCAGCCGATTGAAAGCCATAATGCTTTCGTACCGCAGCGCTGGCGTTCTTGCGCCACTTGTAGTACTTGTTCATTTGCCAGATCGAGGGTTCCCCGTCAACACCATGAAACCATTCTTGCCAAATTGGATCGATGGTACGTGGACGGTTCTTCATGGTAATGAGGAAATGACGGGCTTGTCCCGAGCCATGCCAGTTACTCTGCCAAGGCCACCAAGTCGTCCTTGACTGGCTCGGCCTCCATTGAGGGTAACTAGGGCTGTGAAACTGATGGCGGAGAACGTGGCGGTGGAGAACGTGGTGGTGGGAATGTGGTAGTGGAGAATGTGGTGGTGGAGAATGTGATTCATTCTCTGTAAATGGCAACCGAGATAGCAGTGGCGACCACGGTTGATCCTGAACAGATGGCGGCAATGGCTGTGGCTGCAGTTGTTGTTGCGTTGGCTCTTGTAGTGTTGAAGGTAACATCTCTGACGCAAAGGCATTTCTGGCATCTGTGCTATCTTAAGCTCTGTTCTAGCCATAGTATCAGCTGCAGTGGCCATGATCTGCTTTAAGACGTTGTGAATTGAGATCAAGCTGTTGCCTATATTATTGTTCACTGTTATTATGCCGCTGTGCATAGTGACCATGTCGCTCTTCATGTGGTTCATTTTGTCGTGCTATTGATGCTGACCAAACGTTCCTGTCGCGCTGCATGTCGGTTGTAGTGGGTATTGTTTTAAGCAAGCTTGTCGCGGATGCCACCTTCTCTGAAATGTCCCGCAGCCCATGTTGAATGGCGGAGGCTATCTAAGATAGGCGATTTGACGTAGCCATCTTTTCGCGCAAAGCGGCCCGGAACTCGCTGAACATGGTAGCCTGAAGACTGGCTCATGAAAATCCGGTGGAAGTCGTACTGACACTGTGGGTCACCGTTAATTTCCATGAGAGCTGCAGCATCCTGCAAGATGACCTTGCGCAAATGGGCTAGAAGGATAAATACATGTAGTTTAGTAGTTGAACAATAGCATGGCCACAAGCATATGCAGCAATATATCAGCTTACCGATCTTTCTTTTGTACGCCTCCATGAATGGCCTAGCTATTTGCGCGGGGATGTCTCTGCTCCCTGCCACACTCCATTTGGTGCCGAAGCTGCCTGTTCTGTCCATAGATCAACAACAGCCTTGATGTAGAAATCAGCCGTCTCGGGCATGTAGTAGTCCTTCAGCGCATCGGTCCGCGGTTTCTTTTTGCGCAAAGGTTGAACATCAGGGCTCCGTGGGTCGCCTTCGCCAAAACGTTCCTTAAAGTATCGTGTAGCGCGTGAATTTTTTACAGAGTCGTCCCTGTAGTGATGGCGCGCACACCAGGCCTAAGGCAGAGTGAGTGGAGGTAAATCGGACAAAAATTAAGGACAGAACCAACAGCATCCTGACTTGAATTAAAGATCATCTCTTACTTTCTAATGCTCTCGGTATTTGTCGTATGATTTTTGGGTGGATTGGTGTAAGTTGGCGCGGCGCACTTGTTGGGCAATGAAGACAGCATCTACCTCCTCTCTGTTATTGATCCCGGCCCACTCCAGTTCCGACTTAGGCATTCCTACTTGTTGGACAATAGGCCGAGCCTCTTCGTCGCTAACGCCCTGGTCGATGGTCTCGCTGGTCGTTCCATTGGTGTTGTCTGCCAGCAGCAGCAGCCTCGCTTTTCTTTTTCGTAACATTAGTTCTGGCATGAGTCCCATTTGCAAGAGCGGAGCGGACAGCATTTGAGGTTGATGCAGTGGCAAGGAGGGAGACTCGACAGCATGCTGGTACTGGTGCTGTTGTATGTTGTGTCTCCTGCACCATGTGTGCCGTTATTGCGGTACCACCTTCACCCTCTGTCCATGCACTCTCGTACAGCGCGCTCTCCTCGTCTACTACGTCGTCCTTATCGTCCTTATCGTCGTAATAATGATTTTGCACTTCGGCTACGTACAAGCAAGAGAGTCAAGCAACAGAGAGAATTAAAGAGGCCGCATTGAAGTGCAGACTATTACGCTATCAAGAATCTCAGAATAAAAAGTATGAGCCATCACCTTCGATCAGAGGGCAGAGTGGGAAATCGCAGACTGAGTCTGACTGCTTTCGCCGACCTTGTCTAAAAAGTGCGAAGAGTAAGGGGTATGACATATGGCGCCGCTGCTTTGTCGCTGGGTTATGAGTTCCGCTTGAGGCACTACTGCCTGGCTACTGGCAGGGCGCGAGAAGGAGATGAGAGATGGCAAGAAGATACAATACAAATGGACGGCACATCGTGATGCACATTTTTTTTTTAGTATTCTCGGTCATCCAAAAATTCAGAAATTTGTGAACTGGTTTACAGGAAATACCCTCAGGGACGTGGTGCGTTTTGACCCTACCCATGGTGATGTGGGCCTTAGTTTTTGTCGCCTATGGCCGGTTCATATGCAACAGTAGCACCCGTGCATGCGACAGGGTGCGGTGGGGTTTTGCTAGCTTGCACAAGCATCATCTGCTGGAGGGAGAAAGCATAAGTCAGACTGTCGTGCACGACTCCGATGGATGTGCTCATTTTGCACCTTAAACTCTGCAATGTCTATAGGAACGGGCACTTGATTTCCTCCTCGCAACCAAGGCCCACCAATACATCATTGAATCAGCGCAACCATAACGGATCATGCGAAAAATGCGATGAGGACGACGACTAGGCCTCGGTGGGGCATTTCATCTATTTATCTGTGGACTTGTTAATGGCCCTTGTTCTTTTCTTGCCTTTTGCTTTTTTTTTTTTTTTTTTTTTTTTGCTGTCTACGTATTCATATCTCCATGGAGCAATGCAGCATTAAACTTCCTTCGGTTTTCAAGAAGTCGCTTAGATACCGCGGCTATCTGCATCGTAATAGAAATGTGTAGTGGATCGTGATGACGCGAACTGCGGCTTCTGTTTTTTGTTGGCAGAGAATCTCGATTCCCCACCTTCTTGGCTCCTGGCTCACTATAACATGCATACGTAAAGGATTTGTCCAAGGGATTAGGACAATACAGCTTGTGGTGGTTATCCGGCTGCAGCTCTGGATTCAGCAGAGAGATTATGCTGAAACCTATACTAGTGAGGAGATTATACCGTTTACGCGACTTGCTCTACTGAGAAGACTTATCGGGCGCTGAATTCAGCACAGATGCGGTCCATTCTGGCGAGTCTGACGAAACAGGATGTAGTAAACGAATTGCGCGCACAGATCGAAGTAGCGATGCCGGTGAGGAATATTGAGGTTGCTATGTTCATTTGTGATATGACGGTAGGGCTGGTACAATCATTCCATGGACTGTTCTTTGCTCGGGTTACAGGGGCTTTTGGCGATGGGTTTAGTGGACTTCATATCCGAGGGTCTTTTAAGATGATCGTTCACTTCCATCCATTTCGTCTCCTCTCTCATTTTTTCATGTAGACGCTCATCTCACTACCTTTATGCTCTTATAATAAGTCCGTATCATAAAGGCCCTGTTTTCTTTATTACGCATTTTCTCTAAATCCCACCACACCCTCTCGCAAGGTCACCAGTTTCCTCCTGCCCGGTTCCTCTGTACCACTTCGAAAGCCGGACGACGCAACTTCCCAGGCTGTCATGCCTACAACGCCTCTAAGCACGCAGCTGAGTCATTATGGACACCCTTCTGATAAAAATCGCGTCTTAAAAGATTGATATCTCGGTTATTGAACTCGTCGGAGCTAAGGTTCCCATGGCTGCATCCTTGCCCTCAGTGTATGAAGTCGTCTGGCGGAAAAACGGCGTCAAAGATCCGTGAAGATATATGGTCAAAAGTTTATTGAGGGGCTGATGAAGCATAACGAAAACGGAGCAATGTCGGCGAGGACAGTGGTGGAGGGATCGGTAAGGGTATTTTGCGAGAGAAGTGGAGCGAAGGGGGCTAGGGTGATTGTGGGAGTCTGGTGGGCGGGAATAGCGATAGGAGCTCAGGAAAAACTGCTAGAGTTGGGAGATCGATGGGCGATGCGATGGTGTGTGAAGTACGTGTGAAGTTGGCCAGAGGGCCCTTTCCCTCAGAATACTATCAAGGAGCAGTAATGGCAGTGGGCGGAGTCATGATATCTTTTGGTGTAGTGATCATCAGCAATTAGCGTTAATAATAATAAAGGAGAGGATAGCTTGTAATCTAATTTGAAGGAGAAAGTGCTGCGCCCAAATACAGCCGTGTACGATTTCGTTGTGCTTTTTGAACGCATTCACTGTAAAAATGTGAAACCGAATATTTATGTCCCACAGACTGAACGTCAACAGCACCACAGCAGGATCTTGCCTGGTTTGGTTTGTTTCCTACCATGCACGAAGTATATATACACGGGACATATATCCTTGCATATGCATGGCGTAAGCGTATACTCCAATATCATCAGACACCACTCAAGGGTCAAGAACGAAATTGAGCATCAAGATGCTTTCTAGGATGCCGTGATGTCCTTCATGGCGCTATACGCGCTCAGATTCCTTTTAATCATATACTCCATGCGAGTGTGAATTTGCCCTCCGCAAAAAAAAAAAAAAAAAAAAAAAAAACCTGAAAAACTGGGTTCTATTGCCTGGTGTATGCAAATGAGTAACATGTCCAGGGCTGACGCGGGGCAGTCGGACCTACTACAATACCAATATCGATTGGATATCCACGGAGGCTGGCCAGTATTTATTACACTGCCTGATGTTCTCAGTAGGGGACATCATTGGTTGTTTTTCATTATGGGGGCTAGCGGGGGTGAATGGGCATGAGGAGAGGAGGCGGATGCAGTGAGCATTTCCTCGGCGGAGGTTTTGGCGAGAATGGTCTTGCAGAAAGGGCTTTTGGCTGTGGCCCGTTTAATCTAATTTTCTTCGCACTCAGCATCGCAGGAAAGATGTAAAAAGACAAGAGCTAGACCTTTGGAAGTAAACGAGAATGTCCCTGTCCATCGGAAATCCGTTTATGTTAGAACTTTGCGGATCTGATGCTAATCCACATGGATACACCTGAAAGTGGAATGGAGCAAAGTGGGGAATGGCAGAAAAAGGAGGGAGCAGGCTCCACGCAAAGGGCTTACTCAACGTTCATTTCTTGACTTAAAATTTTTCTTAACGGTTGAATGTCCATCCTCTTCTGAAAACTTTTTTCTTCGTCACACCTTCTCCTCCTTTAGCTTCCTCATCTCATTCCTCTTTCTTCATTCCTCCGCTCCCCATTTCTTCATTCCTCAAAAGGGTTACTATGCCAGACGGCCATCCGCATTCCCATGCTATCCAGATGGATGACCCTCTCGACAGCAACAGTACCGACACCGCATCAATCAGCACTGTAACGACTGCCGGCCATGGCGCTGTAGTCCCCGCCCTAATCCTTGCTAATATTACCAGTGCTTCCCCTACTCTGATCGACACCATCAGCCCCGGCTCTGCAGTCATTTCCCCGCGAACCACCTTACCTACAACTGCGAACAATACTCATGGGAACACTGGCCTCTCCTCCGGATTCGCACTCCCTACCGCCAATCCCTTCACAGAAAGAGGCGAGCCCGTCAACCCCTTCAGTCCTGCAGGAACACCCCAGGAGACCCCGATGGTCACCCCTCTCGGATCACCCACACAGGAGCTGCAGAAACTCAGTCTTGGTGTTGAACGATACGCACGAGCAATTGAGGATCCTGGCCCCATGGGTTCCTTCTCAGGGACGGTGCCCTTGCCCTCGCTCTCGCAAGCAGATCATTATGCATCAAGGAGGAGACCCTCTCGTATTCTGCTGGATGCGATCGTTTCGTCCTCACCGTCCACAGGCAAAGCGGCCGAATGTTCGGGCGTCAATAATTCGTCACAAGAGGGCGGATCTGTAGAGTCACCCACGGGCAAGAGCAGCAAAGGGCTAAACCTTAACACCATCAAAAGAGCTCTCTCTGGAAGGCGTCGTATGCAGGACGCAACTATGGTTGATCTGGAGACCAACCATACGGGTGACAGCAGTAACACAAGCAACAACAGGGATGGAAGGAAGAACAGCGTCATGATTAACGATCTCGGAAACCCCTTTAGTAGTCCGATGCTCTCTGCCAATAGTGATGCTCAGGTCGCTCTGTTGAATAGTCTGTCGTTCTCACCTCAACCACTGCTGTTGCCGTCAACGCTCTCGAATCATCCGCTGCAGGAGGCCGCGAACGAGAGTCGACCGAATGAAAACGACGAGATCAGGAGACGATTGGAACAGAGTAATAGTCAGGTTACTGCCACGGCCACCGTCGATAGATCATCGCCCGATATGCAAGCGGACTCTACGGCTGCCACAGGAATGCGCCACAGAAAGCCCAAGGGGGGCATTCTTAGTCAACTGCTGAAACTGCAGAGGAACGAGGCTGCAGCGGCGGCGGCGGCGTCTGGATCTTCGGGTGCCAGGAAACCACATGGGAGCCCACAGCATCCTCAGGTGAAGAAGACAAAGAAAGGTTTTATTATCGATCCTCGTCCAAGAACAACTCGTTCACAGATCTCAATTCGCCCTCGGCCACGACCACACGCGTGTGTCCCCCAGGAACTCGAGGATCTTTGAGCTAGACTCGTCAAATGCCTCGACCACAACCACACGTCTTCCCACACAACCGCCGACGTCGATCAACAATGCCTCCTCACCCTTCAACAGACCTGACCCACATGAACACATCGAAGAGATGGAGGCCATCAGCGCGGCGGCCACGGCGGCGGCCACGGCGGCGACACTCTCGACCAGTTTGGGAATCCAGCGGGATATCGCTGAAATCCTGACGCGGCAGTCGTTCCTGATCATGATTGCCAAGGCTCTGATTCTCTACGGAGCACCGTCGCATAGGATTGAGGAGACCTGCGCGTTGTTGGCAAGAAAAATGGATGTGGACGCTTCATTCGCGTTGCTGCCTGGGTTAATGACCATCTCGTTCAGCGATCCCGAGACACATACCAGTGATACAAGGCATCTGCGGTGCACGCAGGGCATGGATATGTACAAGCTCTCGAAGGTCTACACAATCGCATGGGGTGTCCTGCATGGCGAAGGTATCGAGGAGGCAAACAAGAAACTCGAGAAAGTCACTATTGAACCTGGATATTATCCCGTCTGGGTCACGGTCATGTCCTGGATGTTCGCTGCGGCGTTCGTGGCGCCCTTGGCGTTCAACGGCAGTTGGCTCGACACAGTGTTGGCGGGATTCTGTGGTTTGTTGGTGGATTGCTCGGAGTCGTCGCGGCCAAGTTCCCGGTGTATGGAAATGTGTTTGAGGTGACCTCGAGCATTTTGGTCGGGTTCATTGCGAAGGCGTTTGGAGACCGAGTGTGCTTCTCGGCCGTAGCACTCGCGGGTGTGGTGGTGTTGTTACCAGGGTTGTTGTTGACGCAGTCGATTATGGAATTGGCATCGAGGAATATCGTGTCGGGCGCGGTGAGGATGTTCTATGCGCTGATGTATGCCTTCTTCCTCGGCTTCGGACTCTCCCTCGGCGCTGAGATCTGGGACTCTGTAAGTACTATTGCTCTTTGCAATGTTATAGTTGCAATGCTGTCTTTGTCAACCTATTGGCGCATAATAATTGACATGAGATATTGCATTGCGCTGATGCTTAGATTGGTGGGGAATCGACGGCCCCTGCGTCGGCATGCGAGAAGGGCGTGAACCATTGGTGGCTCTTTTTGATCTTCCCTGCGGTGTCGACTTCGATCAACATTGTCTTCAACGCGCATCCAAGCCAGTGGCTCGGTATGACCGTAGTCACCGCCGTCGGCTTCACGGTCTCGTACTTTATGACGGCCGGTCCACAGGTTACGCCCGCGGTTGCGGCGTTTGCGGTCGGCGTTGCAGGGCAGGCCTACGGTCGGATAACGGGCAAGCTAAGCTATGTGCCTCTGCTGAGCGGAGTTCTTTTGCTGGTTCCAGGAAGTGTCGGCGTGAGAGGAGTGCTGGCCATCATTGGAAGTGACCCGGGTCAGGGCTTTCAGTTTGCGCTGCGGATGGTCAATATCTCTGTGAGCATCACGGTAAGCATTTGATTGTATCTTTCGTTTGGTCGTATACGGCACTTTCGATCCCGTCTGTCCTTTGGCAGACTCTAATTGCTTCTTTTTTTATTTTATTTTTTATGACAATTCAGCTCGGCGTGTTCTGTTCTGCATTGGTCTGGTACCCATTCTGGCGCAAGAGTACATTTATGAACTTTTAATGTGTCTAATTCGACCTCTCTATAATGGCCATCTGATTTCGCTATCTTTGGCAGGCGGCCATGCATTTTCAACCAATTATTCTTAGACATATACCCTCTCTCCCCTCCTCCTATTTTCGCAATAATCTTGTAGAATATATCCTTAGCTGGTTAAAATAGATATAGTATTTTGCGTCCAGATAGAACAACAAAGTTCATCTGATATGCGTTGATTTCCAGTGGTTTATTATGAATTCTCGGTGGTGTGAGTGTATGATGAGTGTGCTAGTGTTGGTGTTGAAAGGGAGGAATGGATGGAGCCCTCGTCTACTTGCGCATCAACAGGTACAAGTTCTCGCCCAAGCTGATGTTCTGCAAGTGTCTGAAATCGCCTTCCAAGCACATCAAAAGACCACCATATGAAATGTAAACCGAGCTAATTTGAGAAAGGAGATGATGCGTTTGTTAGAAGATCGAAGTAGCGATGTTTGATCGATAGTTCCTGAACACGTCCGCAATCCTTGGCTGTGATATACGTGCGCTCCCGCACAGTTTGCTGCTCAATGGTTCCATATAGCCCAGATTCCTACGTCGATCGATCTGCTCTGCCGTTACTAGGTCCCAGCTTGAGAGAAGGTCCAAATCCTGCCAGGTCCACGTCCCTTGATCCTAAAACTCTACCAGCCTCGTATACTTTTTCATGAATTGGCACGGTTTCAACGAAAACAAAACTTACACTTTGCTTCCCTGACCCTCATCGTACTTGTAGACCTTTCCATACATGACATATTCATAGTCATCGGCCAAGGTTCTCTCGCCACCGACCTTCTCACGCCAGCTCTCCTGAGTTCCTGAGGTATCGTTTCCGACCGTAGTGGTCAAGGACAAGGAAGTAGCAAGGACAAGTGAGAACTTCTCGCCAATTTCGAGAGGGTAGAGCTCGTTGTTGATATCGAGCGTTAATTCCATCTCGTAGTTCTCACTGCGGGCATTGATACGCGAGACTAGATACGATACGATGTTTGATAGTATTTGGTTAGTTCGGCCCCCTATGGTTTGTTACAAAGAGCAGTGTTGATCTACCAGGAGCAAATGCATCGCTGCCAATGAGGCCTGGAGAGGTATGTTGGATGGAAGTAGGGAGGGGGGAGTTTTTTTTGGCATTGAGCGAGGATGCGTACCCTTGTCGAACTTTTTTCCTGCACCATCGACGTCCTTGATATCGAAGATGTCGGAGAAGAGGACGTTGTCTTTGCTGGCCATGATGTCCGAAGGATCTGTTTTGGGACTCGAAGAGGTATTGCTGGAGTGAAGAAAGGTGTATTCTTTTTGCCTGAACCACGCATGCAGAGTGTTTCTGTTTACAACTGTGCAGGACGAGCGAGCAGACAGTCACTGATATCAGTTTTTTTGAACCAAAGCAATTCAGCAGCTCCTCCACGACGTGAAAGAATAAAATGCCGATAGCGGCCTTTATTATTCTGATATGAAAGTGCGCCTGGCTATGTTGGCTATCAAATCGAAGATAGATCGATCCTGAGTTCCTGCTTGCCATACGATCACTACCGCCTTGACTATGAAAGCCTTTGTATAGTCGAAACAGCGGTTAGTCTTCTATGTGTTCTATGTGAAAAAAAGGAGCACGAATTTCTGCTTTTCTATCACGTGCTGGAGGAACAACAGGCATGAGCTGCATGCAAAACAGGCACAAACCTTTTGAGAAACAGCACAAACCTATTGGGAAGCAGCACAAACCTGTTGGTGAACCAGCACAAACCTATTGTGGAAGCAGCACGGACCTCTTGATAAAGAGCACTAGCCGCTTGTAAAAAGCAGCATAGCACACATGCTGGTCCACATTACTTGCTAACACTTCATCGACTCACCATTCCTCTCATCTTTCCACTGTCAACCATTACACTGCAACTTAACGATCAGTTTTGTCATCCCCGTCTTCGTCCTTGCTGACCATTAAGTGTTCGTCCATGGCCTTTGATTAGTGCAGTCCTCGTCATGGTAATCATCGTCGACATCATCGGCATTGTCTTCAAAAGGGATATGTGTGTTCTGTGGAAAAAGGCGGCACAAAGAGTTTTATTGAGAATGGACAAAAGACAAGGAGACTCTGCTATGTAAACCAGCATAGTCTACGCCTATGCTGCTTTTTACAAGCGGCTAGTGCTCTTTACCGAGAGGTCCGTGCTGCTTCCACAATAGGTTTGCGCTGCTTCCCAACAGGTTCGTGCTGGTTCACCAACAGGTTTGTGCTGCTTCCCAATAGGTTTGTGCTGTTTCTCAAAAGGTTTGTGCCTGTTTTTCCTCCAGCACGTGCTGGAAAAGCAGAAATTCGTGCACCTTTTTTTTCAGCTTAGATTTTCAGATCTCTGCTTTCACAGAACACGTTGTTGGCAGGGGTGGTTATCGGCCATTTTACTTCAAGTAGACCCCTCAATGTTCATGTATTGTACGGAATTCACTTTGGTAACTACATGGATGACCCCAGCTCGTTGTTGAATCCTAGAGCTTGGAGGCTGGTATACATCATGTTTTGTCGGGCAAGAAGCGATAGGCGATACCTTTGTACATTGGCTTAAAGCTCAGCAATTTATTTTTTGAGTTTTATAAAAAAAGACTTCTTTTGACTGGCTTTAGACTAGACAAATGGCTGGAACAGAGAGCCGGATGGCAGGCTAGGGGTTGGTGCGCATCCGGCAGCAACACAGCCGACCATGTATGTGCCTAGTGCTGCGTTACAACCAGCGATGACAGCTGGAACTGCAGCACCCGCGGTAATAGTTCCAAAAGTAAAGCCGGCGGCTGCGTAGCATGCGACAACGAGAGCGTTGCATCCCGACTGACATATCCCATAGGCCAATGGACCTGCGTTCGACACACCGAGGATTGTACAGACGACGGCAAGATGGCGCAACATAGTGTATTTCATAGATGGGCGGTTTGATGGGTGAGAAATAGAGAGAAGTAAGTGATAGAGCAGTGCATGATTTTTTTAGTCACCTGCTGCACACACGAAGCACAGCAGCACAGCAGCACTCACGGGTTCTTTTCGCATGGCTCCAATATCCCTCGCGTCAAAAGGTTAGAGGAAAAAAGCTACAAGACACTTGGCAACGCCCTGTTCAATAAAAGTCGTCTACGGCGGATTTATTCCCTTCCCTTGTTAAAATTAACACTGGCCCGTTGGTAAATATGTTAACAGAGGGATCTTTATTCTCGTGGCAGACGGTAACCTATATACTTGGTGATGGATGCTCTTCTCTACTCGTACGTGCTACATTGGTCAATATAGCGCAGGAGTGAAGCATTAGGAAAGAGCAAGGCAAGGCCACTTGCCATGACGAGTGTGCGAAGCAATGCTACTATAGCCCATGGTATCGATCCTCGACTTTAGGAGGGGTGAATAAGACAAGGGATGCACTGCCCTCTTCACAAAAATAACATGTGGCAATCCAAACCGAGGCCTTGTAGCATTGTGTAAATATGAATACATTAATCCGTTTCTTTCTTCTCTCCACCCGCAACTTGTTCCTCTCCATACCATCTACCCTAACCCACCTCACTTGCTTCCCATCATGGCTGCAGAGCTCGACGTGCTCATTGCCGGTGAGCCTGGCATGTCCGTCAGAGCGCCCTACAAAGATGACGAACCCGTTTACTTCCTAATACAACGAGTCTCCAACAAGCTTGGCGAGAATGAGAGCGAGATCCGATGGCGTGGCCTTTATATCAACGGCATCCATGCTAAAGATCAACGACAGTCTATTACAACCTATCGAATCTTTGGCAACAGTTTGACCTATCGTTCTCAAAAAAAGGGCGAAATGGCAATTGCAATGAGAACACTTACTGGCAAGACTATTCATTTGACCTGCAACCGTCAAGACATCATCATGGACATCAAGACCATGGTTCAGGAGATGGAAGGGATCCCTCCGGACCAGCAAAGACTTATCTTCGCAGGAGAGCGGCTTGAGGACGAGGATACGTTGGAAGATTACAATATCGCCGATGGCTCGATATTGCACTTGTGTTGCGTCTGCGCGGTGGAGGTCACGCCCCAGGTATAGGGCTCAAGTTCTCGGATGTCTCCGAACTATCTGGTGTGCGCAGGTACGAATTTTCCTTGTCAGTTCCTCCTGGACGCACTGTCTTACCAGGAACGAACGTCGAATGCAAGTGCAAGTGCTCTTCAAGCTACCGAGTGATCTGTCCAAAGCGGTTTGGAGCAATTGAGTTGTCTAAAGAGCAGTTCACATGCCCTAACTGCAAGTCGAGCAAAAGGATTACCCTGTCACGGTTGGATTCGTGAGATGCAAGTACCGTTTTCATGGAATCAAGGCAACTGGCGAGCAGTACACATCTGATTGGAAAGACGTAACTGACGAGGATTGCTACCAGCTATTCAGTCCAGACAATCAAGCCCTTTGGAAACGCTTGGTAATCGAGTCGGCCGATATCTATAAACGCGAAGACTGTACGATCTGCCTGAAGCCCATGGACACCATGCAGAAACTTAGCTGTGGCCATTGCTTCCATGAAGCTTGTTATCCTCAATGGAATTCTTCCTGCCCCAAATGCCTCTTCAGCCAACACTTAATCACCGGCAGAGCACCGCAGCAGTGGTAGAATCTTTACCACTTAGTGCTATGGACAACGTGGAGTATATATCTTTTTGAAGATGCATGTGTCGGCAAGACCTATTGGACTTACCGGTTCTGTTCAAATATTTTTTTCTACACTTTTGAGGAGTGGTACAAAAATAAAATATATATAATAAAAGCTGTGCATGACGACCAGTCCTGCTTCACTTACATTATTAGACCATCACCCTAGGATTGGATATCACTGCGTAACTTGTACATTTAAAGCAGAGATGGATTCATGCTAGTGCACTCTGTTGAATTCTGTGTTGATGCATGTCTTTCTAATCTTGCTGGTACCGTAATTACCTGGATTATTTCATGTGTTGGACATGTTGGGGTGCAGAAGAGGAAGAAAGCCAGTAGT